>NW_019402175.1:110056-127646 GCF_000591075.1 Eurytemora carolleeae
TTTCTATCTTTCTATCTTTCTATCTTTCTATCTTTCTATCTTTCTATATTTCTATATTTCTATATTTCTATCTTTCTATCTTTCTATCTTTATATCAGTCATCATATTTCTATTAATCTGTCTATTTGTCTACCTATCTATCAATCTTTAAATCTATCTCTCACTTGTATCTATCTTTCTGTTTATTTATCTATTTATCTATTTATCTATCTTTCTATTGATCTATCTATCCATCCATCTATATATATATATATAAATCTTCTATCTGGGATTTAATATTTGGTAAAGTTAGATTGTATTCCAACCTTGGAATATTTAATTCAGGAATTCAGGAATACAGGAATACAGCAGTAATATAATACAAGACTTTATCTATGGAAGACTGCAGAAATACAATAGCAATATAATACAGGACTTTAGCTATGGAAGAATACAGGAATACAGCAGTAATATAATACAGGACTTTAGCTATGAAAGAATACAGACATACAATAGTAATATAATACAGGACTTTAGCTATGGAAGAATACAGGAATACAATAGAAATATAATACAGGACTTTAGCTATGGAAGAATACAGGAATACAATAGTAATATAATACGGGACTTTAGTTAAGGAATAATACAGGAACACAATAGTAATATAATACGGGACTTTAGTTAAGGAATAATACAGGAATACAGCAGTAATATAATACAGGACTTTAGCTATGGAAGAATACAAAAATACAATAGTAATATAATACAGGAATTTAGCTATGGAAGAATACAGAAATACAATAGTAATATAATACAGGACTTTAGCTATGGAAGAATACAGAAATGCAATAGTAATATAATACAGGACTTTAGCTATGGAAGAATACAGATATGCAATAGTAATATAATACAGGAATTTAGCTATGGAAGAATACAGAAATGCAATAATAATATAATACAGGAAAATAGAGGAATACAGTAAACTAGATTACAGGTCAATTGAAGTTTAGGCGAATACAGAAATTGAAAAAATGATAAAAGAGTGAATTTTATTGATTTTGAAAGATGCTTTTATTTTTAAAGATGTAGCAATCCGTCTCTATTAGTTACAACCTGTATCATATATAATCAGTCTGCCTATACGTTTACATACTGGGTACACTAGACGGGCTGGTACGAGTAAAGACTAGATAGATTTTCTTGTACTGGTTCGGATCAATAGTACAATACTACCTGGGTGGTTCTCTTTGTATCTAATTCTTTTTTTCAATTGATCAAAGTAAACATTTGCAGATGAATACAGGTATTCAATAAAGTATACATGAATCTATACTTAAATATAGAGTTGTAATATCTATTTGTCTGTTTATCTGTTTTTGTCCGATCATAACACAGGAACCCCTTGACCGATTTGCCTCACATTTTGATTGGGGAACTCGTGAGAGTCACGGAAATGTTCTAAGCTTGGTATTGAGATTCTAAATTGATTGGGTCGAGTTTAATTTCGAAAATTTAGTTTTCCGGAGATATTGACCAAGTTCGGGTAAACAGCGGGAGTAACTATGAGTAACTTGGGCAACGCTGGGTTCCCAAGCTATATTTATATATTTGTTTAGATTTTGGCTTATGTTTTGTGATAACCCCTGTACACGGAGTAAAGTTTATATTGGAATCCAGTTCTATTATAACATTACATCAAACTAATGGGGAAACTTAGACATACATACAGACAGAAAAACCGACAGATATAAACAGACAGACAAAACGGATTAAAATACAGACAGTAAGAAAGATTAAAGTTGAGACAATAAACAAATTAAAATACAGAAAGTAAGACAGAAAATAAGACAAAAGCTAGAAAGATTAAAATACAGAAAATAAGACAGACTAAGATAAAGACAATAAAACAGATAACAATACAGACAGTAAGAAAGATTGAAATACAGAAAATAAGACAGACTAAGATAAAGACAATAAAACAGATAACAATACAGACAGTAAGAAAGATTAAAATACAGAAAATAAGACAAACTAAGATAAAGACAAGTAAACAGATAACAATACAGACAGTAAGAAAGATTAAAATACAGAAAATAAGACAAATTAAGATAAAGACAAGCAAACAAATAACAATACAGACAATAAGAAAGATTAAAATACAGAAGTTAAAATAAACTAAAATACAGACGGTAAGACAGGTTGAAGTACAAAAATTATAAGAGATTGAAAGAAAGAAGATATGAGACATTAAAATGCAGAAAGTGAGTCAGATAAAAATGTAAAATACAGAATATAAAACAGAAAAAAGAATAGAAAACATCCAGCTAGACAGAACGAAATAAGGACACAAGTGAACATGCAAACAGTGAAATAGCCTGAAATACATACAGAAGGAGAAGTCAGAGAGTCAGAAATACATACAGAAGGAGAAGTCAGAGAGTCAGAAATACATACAGAAGGAAAAGTCAGAGAGTCAGAAATACATACACCCTAACAGTGTGACACACTGAAAAACAAATATTAAGACAAATTGTAATAAAGAAAAAAAAATGAAAGTTAACTTCCCAAATATATAATATCCCAAGCGGCAACTTTTCAAGTCTGTCCTAGCTGCAGCGCTTGGTCCCTAAGCCTGTTATAGCCGCAGCGCTCGGCCCCCTAAACAACCCTAGCTGCAGCAATCGCCCACCACCCCATTGCACCCTACGCTACAGCACCACAGAAGACCTAACCTAATATTTTAAAAGTAGGAATATTGTATGATAACTAAAATACAAGAAGACATATCGTATCACATTAGGATATAAGTAGGAAAATTTTATGATAGCCACAATATAAGTAGAAATACTAACATTAGCTACAATACAAGTATGAAGGAAAATTGTATAAAAGCTACAATACTAGTAGTTGATTTTCTAAACCCTACAATTAACAATACAGGTCGAAAAATTGTGAAATAGTTGCAATAAAAATCAAAGAATGTAGGCTAGCTACAATACAAAGAAGAATGATTATATAATAGCTCCAATCCAAGAAGACATATTGTATAAATATACAAAACACGAAGAAATACTGTAGAATAACTACAATGCAAATAAAAGAGTGTAGGATAACTAAATCAGATGTAGGATGGTTTATTATAATAATTACAATACAGGAAGAAATATTGTAGCTTATATAATAAAGCATCAAGTATATTCTATAGTTTTATAATTCCCCTCGTTAAACCTCGACAAATTACTTAATTACTTGATTACTTTAAATAAATGACCACTTCTCGTTGACAACTCATAATGATATCATTAATAGTACACAGGGCTTATTAAGAAAGCGGAGTACCTGTTCACAACGGTACCCTTTAACCACCAGGAGTCAATGATCAGGAATAGTACTTAATATATCGGCAATTCCTGTTCACAACGGTACCCTTTAAATCTGTGGGCCTTACTAGGAATAAATGATTGTTTAGATTTATTTTTCTGGCTGAATATTGGTTAATTTTTAATTGTGGTTTCTATATCAATTTGTCATGGGAATAAGTGCAGAAGAACCATGAAGGAAATCGTCAGAATTTATCACGTTTTATAATGTTATCACCTCAAAAATATTCATGTTCAAAGGATGATATTGTGAATCGGAAAAATGGAGATTTCCTTTAAGATAAACAAAAGTACTAATTTTAAGAAATTCTTCCTGTCCTCTTAGATTTTTAAATTGTTTTACAAACGCTCAAACATGTTTGTTTATTCCCCCTAACATCTTGGAATTGAAGGCTCAAAAATCTTAGAATTCTTTCCGAGCGCTTCTCTGCAAATATTTGCAGAATTTAAGACTGTGCAAAATTTGTTTTGATAAATTTTCAAGTTATTTATGATTTTCCAACTATTTGTAGCTTACTGGACTTTAGCTATAGTTAAAGGGAGTGTTCGCGAAAAATGAAAGGGGGTATATATATATGTATAGGCTTAATGCGATAGAAAAGCGCTTTTGATCGCTACTAATCTTACTTCTATCTGTTGCGTCTATAAGGAGAAAATTATTAAAAACGGCTCACACCGAAGAACGCAGCGTCCATACAAATTCGGAAAGATGCAACATTCAACTCGGATCGTAAACAAATCAATTTAATTCCAAACAAAACATTCAGATATTACAAACAGTAGTTTTCGACGCATTCGTATAAAGTTAATATTTCATAATATTTTTCATTTTTTTAAAAATAATTTTCGCTGGCGTTGGATTTTCGAACATTCCTGGAAAATATGAAAATGTCATCTGCATTATCAAAAATCCTAGAAACAGGAATAAATGTTTTCAAAATTAACTCTCAGATCATGAATGCGTCGAAAAATAATCGATGACTATAAGTTGTAATATCTGAATGATTTGTTTGGAATTAAATTGATTTGTTTACGATCCGAGTTGAATGGTGCATCTTTTTGAATTTGTATGGACACTACGTTCTTCGGTATTAGTCGTTTTTAACAATTTTCTCCTTATAGACGCAACAGATAGAAGCCTATACCCCCTTTCATTTATCGCGAACATTCCCTTTAAATGTGAAGTAAAAAAAGAAATATGTTTACAGGGACTGTACACATAAATCCCAGTGCACCTCATTTTATAGAGTGGCATGTCCTTATAACAACAGTACCAATACGGAAGATATCGCATGTTTTATACCTACCACCCCGGGAATCTAACTGTAGAAGTTATCGCATGTTTTCCACCTACCACCCCGGGAATCTAATTGTAGAAGTTATCGCATGTTTTCTACCTACCACCCAATCTAACTGTAGAACATATCGCATGTTTTCCACCTACCACCCCGGGAATCTAACTGTAGAACATATCGCATGTTTTCTAACAACTAACATAGAAAAAGAGTCACTTTGAAACTAATTTGCAATTCATGAGAGACCACTTATATTTTGTCAGAGACCCTTGCAGTTCATTGGAGACCACCTATATTTTGTCAGAGACCCTTGCAATTCATGAGAGACCACTTATATTTTGTCAGAGACCCTTGCAGTTCATTGGAGACCACCTATATTTTGTCAGAGACCCTTGCAATTCATTATCAGAGACCCTTGCAATTCATTAGACACCACTTATATTTTGTCAGAGAACCTTGCAGTTCATTGGAGACCACCTATATTTTGTCAGAGACCCTTGCAATTCATTAGACACCACTTATATTTTGTCAGAGAACTTTGCAGTTCATTGGAGACCACCTATATTTGGTCAGAGACCCTTGCAATTCATTGGAGACCACCTATATTTTGTCAGAGACCCTTGCAATTCATTGGAGACCACCTATATTTTGTCAGAGAATCTTGCAATTCATTGGAGACCACTTATATTTTGTCAGAGACCCTTTCAATTCATTGGAGACCACCTATATTTTTTCAGAGACCCTTTCAATTCATTGGAGACCACCTATATTTTTTCAGAGACTCTTGCAATTCATTGGAGACCACCTGTATTTTGTCAGAGACTCTTGCAATTCATTAGAGACCACCTATATTTTGTCAGAGACCCTTGCAGTTCATTGGAGACCACCTATATTTTGTCAGAGACCCCTGGAATTTATCGAAGACCGCATTTATTTTATCGGAGACCCCTGGAACTCATCGGAGACCACTTATATTTTATCAGAGACCCCTGAAATTCGTCGGAGACCACCTATATTTTGTCAGAGATCCTTGCAATTCATTAGAAACCACCAATATTTTATCAGAGACCCTGGGAATACATCAGAGACAACCTATATTTTATCAGAGACCCATTAAATTCATATTTAGTCAGAGATTCTTGCAATTCATTGAAGACTACCTATATTTTATGAGAGACCCCTGGAATTCATCGGAGACCACCTATATTTTGTCAAAGAACCTTGCAATTCCTTTAATTCCTTTTCCAGTTAACACTTTTCAATTAACTTCATGTGTACCCCCTTTTACCCCCATCCCCTCCTCATCCTCTCAACCACCCCTCCTCCTCCTTCTCNTAGATAGATAGATAGATAGATAGATAGATAGATAGATAGATAGATAGATAGATAGATAGATAGATAGATAGATAGATAGATAGATAGATAGATAGATAGATAGATAGATAGATAGATAGATAGATAGATAGATAGATAGATAGATAGATAGATAGATAGATAGATAGATAGATAGATAGATAGATAGATAGATAGATAGATAGATAGATAGATAGATAGATAGATAGATAGATAGATAGATAGATAGATAGATAGATAGATAGATAGATAGATAGATAGATAGATAGATAGATAGATAGATAGATAGATAGATAGATAGATAGATAGATAGATAGATAGATAGATAGATAGATAGATAGATAGATAGATAGATAGATAGATAGATAGATAGATAGATAGATAGATAGATAGATAGATAGATAGATAGATAGATAGATAGATAGATAGATAGATAGATAGATAGATAGATAGATAGATAGATAGATAGATAGATAGATAGATAGATAGATAGATAGATAGATAGATAGATAGATAGATAGATAGATAGATAGATAGATAGATAGATAGATAGATAGATAGATAGATAGATAGATAGATAGATAGATAGATAGATAGATAGATAGATAGATAGATAGATAGATAGATAGATAGATAGATAGATAGATAGATAGATAGATAGATAGATAGATAGATAGATAGATAGATAGATAGATAGATAGATAGATAGATAGATAGATAGATAGATAGATAGATAGATAGATAGATAGATAGATAGATAGATAGATAGATAGATAGATAGATAGATAGATAGATAGATAGATAGATAGATAGATAGATAGATAGATAGATAGATAGATAGATAGATAGATAGATAGATAGATAGATAGATAGATAGATAGATAGATAGATAGATAGATAGATAGATAGATAGATAGATAGATAGATAGATAGATAGATAGATAGATAGATAGGTAGATAGATGATTAAATGAGACCGTGTACAAAAACTACCAAAGTAAGTACTTGAGAAATAGCCTCACATACGTTATTTAAGCGGAGAGAATGAACCTTTGAAAACTTCATTACGAAGTACTCATATATGTAGGCATTATGATTAAGCATTTTAAAGCCATCAAACAACAAACGTAGCGTGGGTTCACGTTTCCTAATTTTTTCTTAAAAATCGTAAAAGTTGGAAGATTTGAATTGAATTTAAAAGTATTGAACCTGGACACCCTCGAAACCTTCGAAACCCTAAATCTGTGCAACCGAAATAAGACTTCTTGATGTTTTCTTAAAAATTACTCAATGATAAGTACAGATTTCAGGTCGGTGTCCTCTCTTCGTTAACGAAGCGTCGTCGTTTACGATCGTTAACGAAAAATCGTCGTTAAAAATCGTTAACGAAGAATCGTCGTTATCAATCGTTAACGAAGGGTCGTCGTTAACGATCGTTAACAAAACGAGGAGTTTTTATAAACGATCGTTTTAAAAAACGACCATTTTATAAACGAACTTTTCATATAAACGATCGTTTCGTTTTCGATTTTTCGTCGTCGTTTTCATAAAGAAACGATCGTTTTTCAAAAAAATGAAAACGTTAACATCCCTACATACATACTTCGACGACTGTATTCTATGTAATCCGTCAACCCGTTTTGCATAGTTGTGGTGAGCTTGTGTATGGTGTATCAGATGTTTGGCAGTGTCTACTCTCTATACTAAATCAAAAACTTAATTCCTTCTCGTAAATCAGTTTAGAGCAATAAAACTCTTATCTCACACAATTTATGTGCACATTTTGCGTAATTTTATGATGGGGTTTCCCCAACCTTGAATCTAACATTTGAGGTCGACTTCTACATTTACGTAACGTTCGCGTCATTTGCGTAATGTTTGACAATAAAAGTGAAGACCCGGCTATATAACCGGAATGGTTAGTCGTAAATTATAATGGAAGAGTGTAGACTGTAGACTCCTACTAGACTATATGCACGGGATAAAATATCTATCTATCTCGGCTTATATGCTTTATGTTAAATATATGCTCATTGCTTAATGACTTATTTAAAAGTAAGTAAGTTAATAAGTCAGCTTATAAATAAGATATTGTGAATAAAAAGGTTATTTTGAAATAAAAGTTAAAAATAATACTTTTGTATTATTTTGATTAAGTAACTTAAAAAATAGTTTAAGTGAAAGGTAATTGGAATGTGTGATAAAATGAAGAAATAAGTATATAAATGAATCTCTGTCTAGGTCTGTCTGTTTGTTTTTCCGATCATAACTAAACCGATTTGCCTCAACCTTTGATAGGGGAACTCGGGAGACCCGCGTGAGTTTTCTTAGCTTGGTTTTAAGATTTTAAATTGAGTGGGTCGACTTTAATAGCGGTAAAATCGTTAAAGTGCGGGTAAACGGCGGGAGTAACTTTTAGTAACCTGGGCAGCGCTGGATTCGCAAGCTGTATCAATGTAAGCGAGAAAGTAGATACGTAGATAACAGGCAGAAGTAATACGTAATTCAAGAAGTAAGTAAAAATTAAGCCTTTAGATAACACCCTTGAACTGAAAGAAAATTATGAATTTTTGATTTACAAATAGGGAAATTAGAATTACAAATAGGAAAATTAGAATTACAAATAGGAAAATTAGATACACAAATAGGAAAATTAAAATTACAACTAGAAAAATTAGATCTACTAACAGGAAAATTAGAATTACAAATAGGAAAATTAGATTTACAAATAGGAAAATTATAATTACAAATAGGAAAAATTAGAATTATAAATAGGAAAATTAGAATTACAAATAGGAAAATTAGAATTTCAAATAAGAAAATTATAATTACAAAAAGGAAAATTAGAATTATAAATAGGAAAATTAGAATTACAAATAGGAAAATTAGAATTACAAATAGGAAAATTAGAATTACAAATAGGAAAATTAGATACACAAATAGGAAAATTAAAATTACAAATAGGAAAATTAGATCTACTAACAGGAAAATTAGATTTACAAATAGGAAAATTAGATACACAAATAGGAAAATTAGATTTACAAATAGGAAAATTATAATTACAAATAGGAAAATTAAAATTATAAATAGGAAAATCAGAATTACAAATAGGAAAATTAGAATTACAAATAGGAAAATTAAAATTATAAATAGGAAAATTAGAATTACAAATAGGAAAATTAGAATTACGAATAGGAAAATTAGAATTATAAATAGCAAAATTAGTATTACAAATAGGAAAATTAAAATTGCAAATAAGAAAATTAGATTTACAATTAGGAAAATTATAATTACAAATAGGAAAATTAGATCTACTAATAGGAAAATTAGATTTACAAATAGGAAAATTAGATTTACAAACAGGAAAATTAGAATTACAAATAGGAAAATTGGATTCACAAATAGGATATTTTTAATTACAAATAGGAAAATTATATTCACAAATAGGAAAATTAGAATTACAAATAGGAAAATTAGATTCTCAAATAGGAAAATTACAATTACAAATAGGAAAATCACAATTACAAATAGTATTTAACTGGGATACCTGGGAAAAATATACAATGTGAAATAAAATACTAGCTCGGAAACCCAGCTTAGTTTGGAAATAAAACTTTCTCTTTGAAATTCAACCCAGTCAACTTCCTTAATTAAATTTTGATGCAAATCGGTGATGGGATCAAGAGTTATAATAGGACATAATAAAACAGGCAGACAAACAGAGATTACTACTTTATACATACAATATAAAACATTTAATATACTTACTAGGAAGGTAAACTGTAATATATATATCTATCTACTTATCTATCTATCTATCTATCTATCTATCTATCTATATCTATCTATCTATCTATCTATCTATCTATCTATCTATCTATCTCTNGAAAAAGGGGTTGGGGGGTTGGAGGGAGGTGTTGGCTAATAACAATTCAAGTGACCCGGACCCTGAAAAGCTTCGACTGATCAAGAATGAATGAGATATCCATATTTCTCTCTTTCAAATTTGATTATCTTCAATTTTAAGTTCTCTTTTAAAAGTGACTTGAGGATAAGCAATAATGGTACCTTTATTAATCCGCCATACCCCTCTTTTTTATCGGAGGGCCATTTGAAATGGTGTTAGGTACTTTCCCAAAGGCATTTTCCCAAGTGGCAACTTACCAAATGTGCAATTTCCCAAGAGACAACTTCCCAAATGTACATTTTCCCAAATGACAATTTCTAAAGTGGCATCTTCCCCATGAGGGAAAAAAGACATTTTCCCCATGAAGGAACTAGGAAGTATTAAATGAACATTTAAGTTTCACATTTTTACAAGAATTTCTCAACTTTTTTTAGACAATACGAAACTTAAAAAAAGTTCTTTCAGTTTCTCTCAGTTAGTTATGGCAAAAACATTTTGGCGGCCTACACCATTTCTTCAAAGGGTAAAAATGTATAAAACGATCGATCTTTATTATTATGTACGGTTGGGTTAAGCCTCCATAAACTAGGATGGGCTAATGTACCGAGCGCTGCAGCTATTACTTGTTTTAAAGAAAATATAATACCTTATATATGGTGTACATAATCTTTTTATCGGAGGGTCACTTAAAAGTAAGACGACCTACTCTTTAAGTTCAATAAATGTTCCATAATATAGAAATAAAAACACTTCTTCAAATTTGTTAACTAAGCTTTTATAAGTTCAAAATGTTATACATTTTGTTAGAGGGTAAAGGAGAAAGGAAATGAGAAGGGGAATGTTGTGGGGGGAGAGCCTTGTAAAGTTAGGGAGCCCTTTACATTTATTGGGGACCCTTTTATTGGGGAGCCCTTTAGGGATGGGGATCCCTTTATATTTAGGGAGCCCTTTACAGTTAGGGAGCTCTTCACATAGATGAGAAGCCCTTTACAGTTCGGGAGCCCTTTCCAGACGGGGATGGATACAGAAAGGGAGCCCCTTAGAGTTGGAGATCCCTTTACAGTTAGAAAACACTTTTTAGATAAAGAGCCCTTCACAGATAGGGAACTCTTTACAGTTAGGGAGCCCTTTACATAAAGGAGACGCCCTTTACAGTTAGGAAGCCCTTTACAGAAGGGGATACCTATACGGAGGAAGCCCCATACAGTTGGGAGCCCTTCACAGATAGGAAGCCCTGTACAGAGAGGGAACTTTAACAATTTGGGAGCCCTTTAAAGACAGGGAGCTCTTTACAACTGGGGAGCCCTTTACAGATAGGGTGCTCTTTAGAGATAGAGACCCCTTTACTACTGTGGAGCCCTTTACAGATGGGAACCCTTTACAGATTGGAGCCCTTTACAGATGGGAGCCCTGTAAAGTTTGGGAGCCCTTTTCAGATGGGGATCTCTTTATAGTTGGGATCCCTTTTCAAATAAGCCCTTCGTTTCGTTAGGTATCCCTCTTTACACTTCGGATCACACTGGTATTTTAGTCTCATGATCCGATGCGATACATGACCCAGTACATGATGTGGTACATGACCCAGTTCATAATGCTGTACATGACTCAGTACATGATACGATATATGACCCAGTACATGATGTGATACATGACCCAGTAAATTATGTGGTACACGACCCAGTACATGGTGTGGTACATGATCCTACACGTTTTCGGCAACAAACATACGCAGACTAATCCAGTGTTTGATGTGAAGACCCCCTAAACTGCATGTTTCAGATCCTAATTAAGAAATATATACTTGAAGAATATCTATGATCTTTAGAAAATATTTGTGTTTATTTGCAAAATATTTTCTAAGAAAGATGTTCCTGGAAAATATGATAAATGTTCCATGTTCCTTCTCTGCTATTCCTCTTCCTTTCCTACATCCATCTTCCAGCTTTGTGCAGCGGACATGCTTTTAGTATAATATATACCAAACCTAGAGATATATATCATATACCACACTGCAGAATATACCAAACCTAGAGATATATATCATATACCACACTGCAGAATATACCAAACCTAGAGATATATATCATATACCACACTGCAGAATATACCAAACCTAGAGATATATATCATATACCACACTGCAGAATATACCAAACCTAGAGATATATATCATATACCACACTGCAGAATATACCAAACCTAGAGATATATATCATATACCACACTGCAGAATATACCAAACCTAGAGATATATATCATATACCACACTGCAGAATATACCAAACCTAGAGATATATATCATATACCACACTGCAGAATATACTAAACCTAAAGATATATATCATATTCCAGACTGCAAATTATACTAAACCTAAAGATATATATCATATATTTTTGCTTATAGTTTGAATTTTTTTAGTTTTAAAATCTTGAATTTTAAGGATCCTGAATAGCTGATTGCTACATTCAAGAACTGCATATTTCGAGTTCAAGGTTCCCTAAATACTCTGATTTACAAGTCATAAACGCCTACTTCATGCTTTAAAGATGAAACGAAAGATTTTAGGTCCACAAAATACTTCAGTTAAAAAAGATTTTGAAAAAATAGTGTCCAAAAAATTCCGAGATTTTGTAGAAATTTAAAATTTTCTTAAAAATACTTTTTTACAAAGTTATTAAGATTATATACAAGAATATCCAAGAATATTCAGATTCTATACAAGGATATCTAAGAATATTCCGACTGTATAAAGGATATCCAAGAATATTCAGATGATATACATGGATATCCAAGAATATTCAGATTATATACAAGGATATCCAAGAATATTCAGATTATATACAAGGATATCCAATAATATTCAAATTGTATACAAGGATATCCAAGAATATTCAGATTTTATACAAGAATATCCAAGAATATTCAAATTTTATACAAGGATATCCAAGAAAATTCAGATTATATACAAGGATATCAAAGAATATTCAGATTGTATATGGGGATGTCCAAGAATATTCAGATGGTATACAAAGATATCCAAGAAAATTCAGATTGCAATAAAATGTCTCAGCACCATTATCTTAATATTCCTTAATAACTCAAGAATCTTTTTTTTATAAAAGTTAATTAAATGATCTCTGAGAATAATTAACTAATAATAATAATAATTAAATGATCTCTGAGAATAACGTAGACATTCCCATTAACTTATGTTTAAAACTAGTTATTGATAAGACATATGTTTGATAACCAGCAAATGACAAATGTTAGATTCTGAACAAAAATGATAAATAAATCAGCAAAAAAAAAACGTTGTCTAAGTTTTCTTTTCTTTTGAGATTTAATTAAACTTGGCTGATTTTTACAATACATGTTGAGTTTGTAGCTTTTTTATTTCAATATCTTTTCGGGGTTTCCGCACCGTGCTCAATTTTTAAAAATAGATTTATAAAATTCCGCATCGTTCTATATACTTTTTATTATTTACTTTTCTTAGCATGAAAGCCCTCTGAGAAAAAAGAATGAATAGTAATTAATAATCATTTACTTTAATTTTCAATTTTTATTTTAATTTAAAGTTAAAATTAAATATCTACTAAAACATTGAATATATAATCGCCTGATACTTTAATGTTTTTGAATTCAACTCTATTTTGATCGATTTGTTTGAAAATAATTGGTTTGAGCGGAGTAGTGAGTAATGACGAGATTTAAAAGTTTATTTTCTTAATTATTTTGGATGATTTCTCGTGAGTAAAGTTCAGCTGCCGCCACTGCCAGATTGATGTCTGAATTCAGCGGCAACTATCTATCTATCAACATATCTAACTCTGCTTTTGATCTATCGACCCCGCTATCTATATCTATCGGTCTATCTTTGAGAATATTATTCCGGCTTCAGATCAAAATCTGTTTGACAAGCAGACTTATCAATATTTAGCGTATTTGCCCTTGCCGTATTCAAATATATATTGGTCGGCTTTTAATTTCAATTCAAATAAGAAAACATTTTCTAATCAATTTTTTTAAATCACTAAAATAAGCTGTTATATTAAAACTAATTTGAAAAGACTAAGATGCTAAATTGTTTAAATTTTTGTAAAAAAAATTAGATCTGCTAGATTAAAAAAGCAATATATGTATTTGTCATCATGCACGAAGATCTCTCTCATTTTCGTGAATTTTCCCTGTTTGTTAAATTTTTATTAAAATTTTGACAAAATACCTAAACCATAATTAGAAGATGATTTATCTAAAAATATTCCTGTTACTTAAAGGTGCAGTGGCCGCTTGTAAATACATATTTTAATTGTTTCGCGTTTTAAATTGACATGATCATGATATTGTACCGTAATATTAAAGTTGCATGTATTCCTATTGTAAATAACCAGAAGTTTAAAAAAAAATATTTAAACTGAATGTTTAAAAAATATCTGCATCACGATCAAAAATCAAAAACTTTATTTGAACAGCACTTGTTATATTATGATATCAGAAATCTGTTTTTAAATTAGCCAAAATCGGAATTCTTTTTCCCTTGTTATTTGTTTTCTTCATAAAGATCTGAATAATATTTTCTTTGAAATTGAAATTTTTATATTTTTAAAATAAAAAAGATTTATTTCTGTTGATTGATGAGTAATATTATTTAATATACCTTTATCTCTTCCCCTCCCCCCTCCGACATACTATCCCCCTTTCGTAAGATTTATTTTCGTTTCTCTGTCTCACAGATACAAGAATTGATAAATACCGGTGTCAAGCATTTCAGCAAAAAATCTGCGAAAAATGACAAAATAACATCTTTAGAATGTTCTGCACATTATAAACTTATCATTTATAAATGTGTACAATGGTTTGATTCACGCACTACTCGGCAAAGAAAAAAGCTCAACCATCTCTAATTTTAATCTAAAGAAAGAAATTAGTCTTTGACACAAACTCTGATTTTCTAATCCCTATATATTTGCAACCCAATATTGCAAACTATAAATGTTGTCAGATCAAATAGTTTAAGAAGTCTGAAATAACAAAGGTTTACAGCATGAGGCAGGGTTTAGAATGTTTGAGTTTGCCCACGTATATTCTAAATTTTATAATCGACAACAAAAAGTTTTTTTTTAATATGTTTGAACTGTGGCGCAGCCCCTAGGTTCAACTGTGTTAGACACTTTAATGATAACTGGAAAATGCCAGATTTATTTGTTTGTTTTCAAAAATATGTTTTTTTTTCTGGTCTTTTCTGGCACAATAATATTGATAAATCAACTTTTTGTTTTTATTAAAATTTTTTTTTTTAAACTAAGTAGATTTTACTGTAAATTCACGAGTTAAGTTATAGTAAAGCCGTATCTTAGCAACAATTTATGTAATTGGAAATAAAAAAGAACATTTTTCTGTTGTCTGTCTGTTTGCCTGTCTGTTTGTTTGCATGTATGTACAATTATAACTTGGGAACCCCTTGTCCCTTGACCGATTTGCCTTAAACTTTGATTGAGAATCTCGGTAGCGCCATGGGAATGTTTCTAGCTTGTGTTCAACATTCTAAGTTGAGTAGGTTGATTTTTATAAAGAAAGTTTAATCAAAAGCATCGGTAAAATCGGTGTAGGTGGCCTTCCTAAATCCTTTTATTAAAACCCCGGGTTTTCTCTCTATCTTAAAGGGACTGTAAGCGTAATTTCAAGTGACCCAGTATACAAAGCTGACAATGCCCGATTTACAATGGTACCAGCTTAAAAACTTAATTTGATCATAAATGTGATTATAACGTAATTTTCTGACACGAAAAGTGTTTTATCCGGAAAATTTCTCCAGTCTTTCTTATAAGACATAAATGCGCAAGTCACTTTTGCAGAGAAACCACAAATCAAAATAAACAGTTTTCAAAAACAAAAATTTTGAGTTCTAATTCATTCTTGAACAGACAAAGCTTTTAAGCTCTGTAAAAATAAAATGTTTTAAATATATGACGCAGCAAATATTTCGATTCTTTTACTTTAATAAATTTTGTAATCAAACTTTGGATTTATCAGAGTTTGCTAAAATTAAAAATAATTTAAATAATGTCTGATAAATTGACTGGCTTTGCTTGATATACTTTTTTCATTATTTAAAACTTTGAGAATTTGTCTTTGTCATTGTTTTGAAAAGTAATCTGTAACAAATGTTTTTTAAAGGACGAGAAAACTTTTTCAATTTTCTTTCTTCAAAATTTAGGCTTTTCAGTGTTGACAAATGCGGGGAGATTTATACTGGAAAAGCAATATATAAAGGGAAGGTAGTTTTCAGTAAATTGAATTAGGAACAGTACAACCTGTTTTATGTATTCTTGTTTGAAATAAGTTTAAAATATTAAAGGACTTTTCATTTTTCTATTTAAAAAGCCAAAAGATGACAAATCACTAGGTAAAAGCTGAAGTAGATTAACAAATTTGAAACTTAAATCTTGATTTTTTTTTATGAGGAAAATTAATTAATTCAAATGATATAAGATGGATACAGGATACAGGATACAGAATACAGAATACAGGATGCAGGCTACAGGATACAGAATACAGAATACATGATTACAAGGATACAGGATGCAGGATACAGGATACAGGATACAGAATACAGAAAACAGAAAAAAGAATACAGAATACAGAATACAGAAAAGAGAATAGAGAAAAGAGAATACAGAAAACTGAATATAGAATACAGAATACAGAATACAACTTTAAAATACACCTGGATATTTAAAGAAGGGTGATGGGTGGATATCTACAAAAGGAAGATGGGTGGATATCTAGAGTAGGGGGAGGGGTGGATATTTAGAGAAGGAATATGGGGGGATATCTAGAGAAGGAGGTGGGTGGATATTTAGAGAAGAGAAGATGATGGATATCAACAGAAGGATAATGGGTGGATATCTAGAGTAGTGGGATGGGTGGATATCTACAGAAACAAGATGGGGGAAATCTAGAGAAAGAGGATGAGTGGATATCTAGAGAAGAGAAGATGATGGATATCAACAGAAGAAAGATTGGTGGATATCTAGAGTATGGGGATGGATGGATATGTGGAGAAAGAAGATGGGGGATATCTAGAGAAGGAGGATGGGTGAATATATAGAGAAGGGAGATGGTGAATATCTAGAAAGGAAGATTGGTGGATATTTAGATAAGAGAGATGTGTGGATATCTATAGAAGGGAGAAGGGTGGGTATCTAGAGAAGGAAGATGGGTGGATATCTAGAAAGGAAGATGGGTGGATATCTAGAAAGGAAGATGGGTGGATATCTAGAAAGGAAGATGGGTGGATATCTAGAAAAGGAGAAGGGTGGATATCTAGAGAAGGGAGATAGGTGGATATCTAAATACGAATATGGGTGAATATCTAGAGAAGGAGGATGGGTGGATATCTAGAAAGGGAGAAGGGTGGATATCTAGAAAGGAAGATGGGTGGATATCTTGAGAAGGGAGATGGGTGGAAATCTAGAGAAGGAGGAAGGGTGGATATCTAGAGTATGGGGATGGGTGGATATCTAAAGAAGAGAGATGGTTGGATATCTAGAGAAAGGAGATGGGTGTATATCTAGAGAAGGGAGAATGGTGGATATCTAGAGAAAAGAGATGTGTGGATATCTATAGAAGGGAGAAGGGTGGGTATCTAGAGAAGGAAGATGGGTGGATATCTA
>NW_019402175.1:128193-129887 GCF_000591075.1 Eurytemora carolleeae
ACCCCTCTTTCCTTCCCCTTTTTAACAATTTAAACCCCCTTATCCTGTATCGCATTCACAAATGATATAATAATAACGTATGAATGTTAATATTAATGTGTATACACAGCCCACCCAGAGTAGAGGTTAATTTGTCAACGCGGTTTTTGCGCTCAAGGGTGTATTTGACTCAATTATGGTTATTTCTTTAATAACATTCATAGGTTTAATAAACTGTCTATTCAAGGCTGATAGTATATATGGGAGAAATTAAAAAATGTAGGGTTTTCCAAAATTCATCAGACTTCAAGGGACATGTCGTTGTTGCTTCTAGTGACCCTCCATTTAAAAGAGGGACAAGCCCGATTCACGAATACGAATTTGTTCAAATATGCTAGTTTAATGCTTAACATTCAATTACTTTCGAACCCTTCTGGGTGAGACCAGACACCTNGTCAAAACGGATGATCCAATCGGGACCTCGCGTGACCCCAGAGAAGGTTTATGGATGATCAAATTTTCAAAAATTTGCCTCTAACAAAATTCGATTTTTGAAAATATTGAAAATCTACGAATTTTTTTTTCATAAAATCTGCGAAAACTTTGTTTGTTTTTGTTTTACAATGTATACAAAGCAGAGCTCCCTAAAATTCCAGTATGTAGGTATGTTTGTACTTTCCTTGTACGTCCGTCTGTCTGTCCGTTTGTGTCCAATAAACGTCAAAACGGCTGAACGTGGGAGGGGTGGCTGCTCCCAGGGTTTTGGAGTTGCTTCTAGGGTTTTTGAGTTGCTCCTAGGGTTTTGGAGTAAAATGGGAAAATTTATCAGACCTTTAATAAAATGTCCTTAATATAAAAAGGGAACTTTAAAACAGAAAATTAAAAAAAAGGTCTCTGCTACCCATTTTTACTGTCTTTGTTCAGATATTTGCAGGGGAAAAAGTAGCCTGTGGCGATTATATAGTTTTGTTTAGCCAAACTGACAACATTTGTTTCAGCTTATACATTAAAGATTATTGATAAATATGAGGAAAACTAAGAAAAAAACATATGGGCCATATGAAAGGCTCTAAATTTAACAATTTTTATTTTGTGACACTGTTGTTTTTGGCGAAAAATTGGATTTTTCTGAAAAAAAACTTGGAAATAAGATAAATTATATAAATGTTGAGACGTATAAGACCAGGACAAATGAAACCTTTATGTATCTATCTAAAAAAAGATATTATTTACATTTACCAATCTTTAATTGATTTTACCTCACTAACTCACAAGTCACAATGGTTTGTGTAGCCCTAAACTTGTAGATACATTTTGTTCATTTGGTTTTAATGAATTAATAGATTTTTGAGGGAGAATTTGAATCACTGTGAATTAATTTTCTGGCATATTTTCTGCATTTTTTAAAAACAAATTCAGGCTTTTAATGCGCGTCGCGCCCATCTTCGATTTCAATTGTAAACATTTTCTTTTATCATACACATTGTAAAACAAAAACAAACAAAGTTCGCGGATTTAATAAAAAATTTCTTATATTTTTAAAATCTAATAAAAAGTGAATTTTGTTGGAGGCTAATTTAAAATTTTTTATCATCTATAAACCTTCCCTTCAAACAAAATTTGGGCTTGATCGGTTAAGCCGTTTTTTGTTTATTGAATACAAACAGACAGACAAGCAAAGTCTAATTATAGATGGTGTTCTTATAGGTTCATTG
>NW_019402176.1:0-5958 GCF_000591075.1 Eurytemora carolleeae
TATTTGAGCCGCGGCACATATTTTTAAAATTCGGCAAATTATAGATCCTGAAAAGGTATTATTAACCCTGATGTTTTATTTTATATGCACTGCAGTCTCTACCTTTAACATATTAAAATGCTATAAAAAATAGGAAAAAAATATATATTGCTTACGGATATAAAGAAATCTCTGGCAACATTTACTTTAGTTATGTACGTACAATGGTCGGCGATTATAGCAAAACAATAAAGACGACTTTGATGGTCATCAAGCTTTTTTCGTATTACAAGTTTACAAGTAATTGAAGAGAACCTTTTTAAATTGACAGCTTATTTATGTTTCCATGTTTATGTGTATCCATGCTGTTTAAAAGCTTAACATAAATTAAAATTGAAATCGAAAGTCTTCTTCATTTTATTGATGCAATGACGCTGTACATTATGACAAACTTTGTGTAAATGTTTAGGTCAAGTCAGCAGGTTTACAATGTGACACTCTTCTTTCTTTTCTTCATGTCGTTCTACGGATTCCTAGGTGAAATTTAAAGATTCATTACAACTGTGTAAGACGATAAAAAGCATAAACGTTTGGAGTGTTTCTTTAACTTGGATAATGGATAAGAAAAAAAATAAAAGTTCAAACGTTGTGATTAAAATCTCTATTTTGAAACCATTTGGATCGTAGACGAATTTTCATATGGATTGGGGGAAGAAAAGTTTAACTTTTCTTGATGATAATATTTTTTTGAATTGTGTATAATATTTACACTTGCACAAATTGTAGTTCATCTCTTAACACATGATTTCAGGTGTTCAGCTTTTCGGAGATCTGCACAATCATTGCGTTCGTGAATGTGTTCAGGAATAACTTTTATAAAAAAATTAGAAGATAATTGGCATGAAATACCCCACTTACTATCCACTGCGTATTCAGTGATTAGAAAACAATCCAAGTCTAAACTAGTTTACCCAAGATTAAGCAATTTAATCACCTCTTGCTCTACAATTCAACAATCTTTAAACTTACGGAGTTGTCTTTTTTTCCCCCCCCCCCCCCTCTCTATTGATCTGAAAATGTAATAAAAGTGTGAATATAAAGGATCCCAACGAGGTTACAATCAATGACCTGACTATTCCTGACACATATTGCAAGGAGGAGACAGAGGAAAAATACGGATACGATTGCCCAGAGTAAGAAGTTTTATTTGATAAAATTGAAAATATTTTATCGAAAACCTCATATCCTTTTTTCACTTGTGCAAAATTATACAGTATCAAATTAGAAGCAACACTTAAAAAAAAGTAATAAAGTAATTACAGATTTAAAAAAACAGAGATCATAAGGGAAAGTCGATTTTTTTATTATTTCAAAACTTTTTGATATTTCAAAACTAGATTTTGAAACGATTGGAAAATTGTCTTTCCAAAAAAACGTTTTTTGGAAAGTTTTTTTAAAGGAATATTTTTACGATTTAAACGTTTTTTGAATTCAGTATTTCAAGGTTTAAGTACCTTTTTTAAACAACTTCTAAAAAAGGTACTTTATTATTTATTTTTTAAAATAGTTCTTTATTGAGAGAGAATTGTAGGGTCAAAAAGAGATCAGATTCAAAGATTAGAAAATAGAGTTTATTTGTTTTAGTGGTCTAAACTTTTAAGAAGATTAAAAAGAAAGAGTTTAGTCATTGCACCACTGCATTTTTATCAAAAATGGCTCAATTTATTATTAAAGCAATGAAGAAGAATAAAATATGCTGATATTTGTTTATATTTTAGCGGATTTAAGTGTATGAATCTGTCTAACAGGAGTAAATACGACATTGGGTTTACGGGGTTTGGAGATCTAGCGTTGAGCGTGTTTACAGTTTATCAAGCAGCTTCCCAGGTATGTATCTGTATATATATAAAGTTGTAATCTCTGTTTTTCTGTCTGTTTGATTGTCTGATTTGACCGATTTGTCTCAAATTTTGATTGGGGAACTCGGATGGACCACGGGAATGTTCTTAGCCTAGTTTTAAGATTCTAAGTTGAGTTTATCAAAAATTTGGTTTCCCGGTTAAATCAACCAAGTTCGGATAAACGGTAACTATGACTACCCTGGGTCCAAAAAATTAGTTTATTTATAAAGCAGTAATCTATGTTGTTTGTTTGTTTGTATGTCCGATCATAACTCAGGAACCCCATGACCGATTTGCCTTATATGGGTCGACTTTTAAAGGGAAACATCTAAAATAGTAAGTAGAGGAAGTAGAGGAAGTTTGGCATAAAACATGGCATGCTAATGTTTAAAGGGAAACATATTGATTGGGAATCTTGTTCTATGAGTCCTAACGAAGACTAACGAAAGTAAGGCAGGTTTCTATGCAGGAAAAAGATTGGAAAGAACTAGATTAAAATTTACAGATACAATTAACAAGTATGCTCTAGGCAGGCAGGCAGATTTCCTAGCTCGATTTAAAACATTGTTAGATTTCTATAGGATAGGGTTTGACCGGTAGATGCCGTGCCAGTACAAGGGCTCGGTCCGGTTCGAATTCAAATTGACCCTAGTCCATCGTGATGCAGATTAGTAGAATAATTGTAAATGTACCTAGGTATATGATTTTCCTATATCTGCAGGAGGGTTGGGTGTACATCATGTACAGGGCAACTGATTCACTTGATCCTTGGAAATCTTCCTTCTACTTTATCACAATGATCTTCTTCCTGGCGTGGATGGTGAAGAATGTCTTTATTGCGGTCATCACGGAGATGTTTAATGAGATCAGGTGACGCAATCATTAAAGGGATAGTATGCGTAATTTTAAGTGACCGTCCATGCACAAAAGGCAATGCCCGATTCACAACGGTACCAATAAAAGCTTTGTCTGTTCAAGTGTGAATTATATATTAATTTTTATAATTTTGAAAACTCATTATTTTTAATTGTAGATTCATTACAAAAGTAGCTTGCGCATTTCTATTATAGAAAAACATATATGAATTATCAGAATTAAACGTTTTAAAGCTAGAAAAAAACGACGATGGCATCCACATTATGCAACTAATGAAGGTCTCAAGGGTAACTGGCATTGTCATCTTTGCATGGAGGGTTACTTACAGTACATTTAAATGATAAAAACATACAAGGGAAGATTTATTGTATCTTAAATATTCTGTCTCCGCGCTCAGGCGGACTCTATTTACCTCAACGGTTTCACCGTTTTACCTGGCAGACGCTGAATACTCTTTTTCTATTAGTGCATTTCCACTAAAATCACGGAATTCTTTATTCTGAAAGCTTAGATTGTGGATATTTAGCAGTGGCTGAAACTTGACACTGTCCAAATCACAAAGGAATTAATTGCTTACAATTTAATACCTTTATCTTTGCAATCAAATATCGTAGACCTTAGATTTTTCAAACTATCAATTCTGTTAGATCAAATAGTCTAAGTTTGAAAAAGCTTACACCATAAGGTTCCAAAGATATACAGATTAGAAAATTTGAGGTTATGACAAAAACTCCGTTCCTTTCGTCCTCCGAACCATTTTTAAATTTCAGAGTTCAGTTCCAGCAAAAGTGGGGAGAAAGGGAGCATATTGGAGGAGGGGGAACCTTGCAGGTTCTTCAAGCAGATTCTAAACACAAACATAGGCAAGAAATATTTATTTACTAGTCCAACTTTGTGACCGAGTATCTCCTCTAGTTCTGAAAGAGATAAGCAAATTTTTCTGTTGACATAATAGAAAATTCAAAACATTTCTGTTATTCTCAAGAACCCTTTAATAAAAAAAGATATAAGATTTCAATATTACGTGAAATTTACTTCAGTATGATTTGATTGCCATATGTTTATATCAGCAAGGATTTAATGCAAGGAAAGTTATTTCAGACGTGTACGCATCTTTTGTGCTGCAGTGTACTGTCACTGGGCGGTAATGTAAACACAAGACGGATGTCGAAGCCTGACATGGGATCCATCTTTCACATATATAATCTATGAAATATTCTGGTCATAGGAAACTATTATGTGAACTATCAAAATTATCAAAATTCAATGCTTTTAACCTCCTCGGATAGTAAAAGAACACTGAGGCATCTTTTCTTGTTCACAAATTCCGCCCAGAGAGAACTGGTTTCAATATGTACGCAGAGTATACGCAACTGCAAATAACTTTCCTTGCATTACATTCTAGATATCAGAATAAACAAAAATTTCTTTTTTCTTCTTTCTTTTTCTTTATTTTTTTATTAACATCAATTAAGTTAAAGGGATTGTTCAGAGATGAAAACTTTTGAGCTAGATACCCTTAATACCGTTTAATCTGGACATCCACTGTGAACACTTTTAAAATCTGCTTAATTCGCTCTTTTTCCCTTTGTTTTGAATATCCGGATATACCACTGACTTATAAAATTTCATACACTTTTCTGGAAAGAAACTAAAGACTAAATTTATTTTGAGATTAGTAAAAAGATTGATCTTGATATCCACAATTATAAAGTGTTCAGCTCACCAGGTCAATTGACTAAAAATAAACCATTCAATTAGTTTCACTTACCTCGAAAGCCTTGTGTTAGATATCACCGTTTTGCTGTTTGTTTTTACAGATTAAACACACTTTTTTTGTTTGTTAATATTTGATAAATGGAGAGAAAGCACAAAGATTTCTTAATCATCGTTGCCAAGCAAAGGTTTACAAGTTTCATTGTGAATCGTTGATTTTACTCTTAATAATGAAAACTAATAATAACATTAAAGGGAGTGCGATCCGAGTTGAATGTTGCATATTTCCGAATTTGTATGGACGCTGCGTTCTATGGTGTGAGTCGTTTTTAACAATTTTCTCCTTATAGACGCAACAGATTGAAGTAAGATTAGTAGCGATCAAAAGCGTTTTTTTATCACATTAAGCTTATACCTCCTTTCATTTTTCGCGAACACTCCCTTTAAGACTCTGTTATAGATGGCAGCTTGTGACAGTAGATGAATTCCGACTAAAGGGTTGGGCTCCACAATTCTGCCATTCTATTCTTAGTTCTGCAGGAACAATCATTAATTCTCAAGGAATTTTAGAACTCTTAATTTTACATTATTTTTTACAAAAAAAAAGAACTTGTCGGATTGCTATACTTTTACGCTATCTGACTTCATAATAAAACAAAAATAGCAATATAAGTAACTTACCAGTAAAAGTATTAATAGTAATAAAAAAAACTTGCTATATCTAAATTATGATAAATATAACTTCTCTGCATCAGAATGATTAAAACCTGTTCAATAAAAATATACAAATTCATGTCATCGTAATGTGTACTATTAAGTGTGAAAAGTTATTGCTAGGATTTTTTATTTTTTCTATTTTGTTTGAGATCAAAATGAAATAATTTCATTTTGATTGAAAACATGCTAGATAAAGTAAAAATCCAAGCAAAAACTTTTCGCATGCATGATACCCATTTACAATAATAACGTATATAGTTTTCATCTTTTCTGCCCTTATCTAATGGTACTTTATCACCCTGTTGTAGAGTATAATTTGTAATTTTAATAGTAGGGTGATAAGGTTACTTTTTCGACCTGTTAAAGAACACCTTCGGAATTCGGTGTGATAAATTCTCTCTCTCAAAAGAAAAATTTACTAAAGGAATTTGAATGGATTGTTTGTAATAGTTTATCATATTATTGTGATGACTGTTACCGTTGCAAATGCTATTGTCACTGCTACAATAAGTTTCCAGGTATTGTATTTGGGATTTAAAGTTTAGTTTCAGATTTTAAATAAACCAGCTTAGTTTTGGGTTTAGATTAAGATTCATTTCCAACCAGTAGATTTTGGATAAACCATCTTAGTTTTGGGATTAGATTAAGATTTCATTTCCAACTAGTAGATTTTGGATAAACCATCTTAGTTTTGGGATTAGATTAAGATTTCATTTCCAACTAGTAGATTTTGGATAAACCATCTTAGTTTTGGGATTAGATTAAGATT
>NW_019402176.1:6517-48207 GCF_000591075.1 Eurytemora carolleeae
TTATTATTATTATTTTTATTTTTATTAACATTATTATCATTATTACATTTTGTAATTATATGTACATATATAAATATATACTATATTCTGTTACAGAAAGCTTGAGATAGGATTTGTAATATTCTATAATCTTGAGGCTGTGTTTAAAATATTTTGTCTGAGTTACAAAGGTAAACAAATTGTAGCCTAAGAGACTAGAATTATTTATTAAATTTCTAAATTTAGGTTACATATCTCGCACAATGCACAAGTTTGAGTTCTTGCTTGCTATAATGACAACAGTACATGTTATGCCAGGTCTAGAATTTTAATATCTTGAAATGAATTTTAGAAACTAAGAGAAATCAATTTAATCAAATTATTTTTCAAGGCTTGTTTTTGACGCCAATATCGATCTTCCAAGTGCTACGTGTGGTTCGTCTGGTTAAGGCATCTCCAATGCTTGAAGATTTCGTTTACAAAATATTTGGTCCTGGCAAGAAGTTGGGAGGTCTGATCCTATTCACACTCTTCCTCCTCCTCATCACCTCAAGTATTTCAATGCAGGTAGCAATACACTGTTCACCAAAAGTCAGACATGCAGTGTCATAATGGGGTACTTTTTGAATTAATGATATATTAATCTACGTTTACCAAAAAAAGAAGTTCATTTCGATTCATCCCTGCAAAAATAACAATATGTTCTCATTGCCTTACTTTATAAATTTTTGTTCTTTTTAACCAATCAGAAGCGAGAAATAATGCATCCAGTCTTTATGAGGAGAAATCAGTAATTTCTAATAGTTAATTAGTTCCATAGGTTGATTGGTTATTGGTCAATTTCGGAAACATTGATAGGAATTATTCCAACAATTTTGAAGTGTGCGAAGTTTTTGAAATAAATATCAATTGACATTTTTTTATCCTAAAACAACATTCTAATATGAGTTTGAACCTGATTTGGCAAGCTTAGCCTTGTGTCTATGACTTAAATCCATTGCTGGATCACTTACATTCAATTATTATATGCACCTTTTTCAATTCGTCCAGTTGTTCTGCAATCTGAAGGAAGATGATGGGCAAACCTTTCTTGAAAACTTTTCAACCTTTCCGTTTGCCTTTATGTCAATGTTCCAGATTTTAACCCAGGTAATTTCTATTTCAATTCTTATGTCCTGAAAAGATCTGATTATTATAGTTTTTAATGACTATGATGTACAGGAAGCATGGCCTGAAGTGATGTCTAAAACAATGCGCTTAACTCCATATCAGATAACACCACTTGTTGCTGTTTACTTCATACTATACCATCTCTTTGTAACCCTGATTGTCATGAGCTTCTTCGTAGCGGTTATTCTTGATAACCTTGAGCTGGATGAAGATGCTAAGAAGATAAAGCAGCTGAAGCTCAGAGAAGATTCATCTGATATTAAGGAAGATCTTCCGCTCCGTCTCAGAATATTTGAAAAATTTCCTGAAAGACCTCTGATGGCAAGACTTAATAAGACTCCCTCTGACTATGTAGTTCCAAAGATAAGAGAGAGTTTTCTTTCCAAGTTTTTTTACCAAACAGATGAGTTCACAGAAAAAGATGATCTTAACTATTGCATTCAGCCATCTTTAAGTGATCCAAATGTAAGGTATCGTAAAAATGCCTCTGCACACTTGATGTCCAATGTTAAACCAATGTTGAGAAATTCTAAGTTTGTGAAAAAACAAACTCTGGAGCGAATCATCCAATCTGTTCGCAGATCTGTCCGCGGGGGATCACAAATTTTCAAGCAAAGACCTGGAACCTTTAGAATTAATGAGACGATTAAGGAAAATGGACATATAGGCTTGCCACAAGCACCCATCAACAACTCTACGTCCAACCCAAATGCAACTAGAACCCAAAACCTTGATATCAAATTGATACAAGCCAAACATCAGCAGGCTGAAATGAGAAGAAATAGAAAAGAAGAGGATTTGAGAGAAAATCATCCTTACTTTGACTGTCCCTTATTTGCTGTGCCAAGGGAAAGCAAATTTCGGAAAGTGTGCAGAAGTATTGTTAATGCCCATTATGATGCTCAGCTAAGAAATGCCCAGACAGGAAAAGAACGAAAAGTAAGATTCAAAACAATGCATAAACTCCTTGGCCTAGTGTCCTACCTGGATTGGATAATGATAATTGTTACAACATTGACCACTATTTCTCAACTGTTTGAAACTCCCCATTACAGGGTGATGTCAAATACTGAATTACAGATTGCTGATTACATCTTTGTAACTGCCATGGCCATTGAGCTTACTGTAAAAATACTGGCAGAGGGCTTGATTTTTACTCCAAATGCTGTGCTTAGAGATGTAAGTGGAATGCTTGACGTCCTAATATTCAGTGTAAACTTAGTTTGGGTAGCTTGGATGCCAATGGAAGTCAAACCAAGCTCTATTGCTCAGATGTTTATGATTTTACGATGCTTCAGACCTTTAAGAATATTTATTCTTGTTCCGCACATGAGAAAGGTGGTTTCTGAGCTGTGTAAAGGTTTTAAAGAGATATTTTTGGTGGCTGTCCTGCTTATAGTTCTTATGTTTATCTTTGCAAACCTTGGAGTTCATTTGTTTGGCATGAAATTTGCTGCTTGCAACGATGCCACAATCACAAATCGAACAGAGTGTCATGGTCTATACTTTGCCAAACTATTTGTTACAAAGATGAATCTACCACTCAGGGCAGGTTCTGAACATCCTGCCCTATTGGCACCAAGAGTATGGAAAAATCCACGAAGATTTAATTTTGACAACATTGGATCTGCTATGCTGGCATTATTTGAAGTTCTTTCCTACAAAGGCTGGGTGGACCTAAGGGACGTGATTGTTGCAAAGATGGGACCAGCGTATGCTTTATACATTCATTTATATGTTTTCCTTGGCTCTATGATTGGACTTACACTGTTTGTTGGGGTCGTTATTGCAAACTATCGAGAAAACAAAGGAACAGCCCTCCTCACCGTTGACCAGATGCGATGGAGTGATCTAAAGAAAAGATTAAAAATAGCCCAACCACTTCATGTTCCTCCCAAACCAGAAAACAATGTCCTGCAAGCCTGCATTTATGATATTACTCAAAACGTTTACTTTAAAAGATGTATTGCCTTGTTGGTTCTAGTGAACTCTTTACTGCTGTGCGTCAACTGGCAAGAAGAAATCAGAGGAAATGGATATATCACTAAAGCTGCCTCTATCCTTACTAGCCTTTTTGTTATTGAAGTCTGTATGAAGCTGATCGCCTTCAGCCCTCATGGCTATCTTCACTCCTCGAGAAACAAAATAGATCTAATTGTTACTCTTCTCGGTGTAATATGGATCTTCCTTCATTATTCTTTGCAAGCCAGTAATGAAACTATTATAATATTTGGTTACTTATCAATCATTCTCAGATTTGCAACTATTACTGGCAAGCATGCTACTTTAAGCATGCTAATGCAAACAGTAGGAGTTTCAGTCTACAAGAGTTTTTTCATCATCATGGGAATGTTTACTTTGATCACCTGCTATGCTCTGATTGGAGTTATTCTCTTTGGTAATCTCAAGTATGGAGAGGCAATAAATCGTCAGGCTAACTTTAGCACGGCCGGCAGAGGCATAGTTATGCTATTCCGGATCGTGACAGGGGAGGACTGGAATAGGATTCTACATGACTGTATGCAGAAACCACCAGCTTGCACCTACAGAAGCTCTCAAAACTTTTGGGAGACAAACTGCGGAAACTTTACAGGTATTTAACACGTGAATGTTTTATGCAATTTCAAATATTATAATTTTGTTCTTTCAGGAGCGTTACTTTTCTTTTGTTCTTTTTATGTGATAATCACCTACATTGTGCTAAACCTGCTGGTAGCCATCATCATGGAGAATTTCTCCTTGTTTTATTCTAACGAAGAAGATGCTTTACTCTCCTACGCCGACATAAGGTTAATACATAAAAAAATAGGATAAAAAACATAAGCAACTCTTGATCAATAACCCCCCCCCAAAAAAAAAATACTTCTAAATGATAAAAATCTACCAATTTAACAAGAAAAATCAGCGAAAAATTGTTTTTATTTGAGAACGATGTAAAATTGGCGACTTAGCAAGCAACTGTTAAAAGATAAAATTGTTGCTAGAAACAAGACGGCTAAAAATTTAGGAATTTCCAAACTACCTGGAATCTGGTCGATGTGAGCCAGCGAGGGACTATTCCGGTCAGGCGGGTAAAGTTCATTCTCAGGTGAACATTTTTTGGATTAAATTTTCTTAACAGTTTGCAGATGAACTAGTCTTCAAGGTGCTGAAAAGATTGATACAGTGTTACGCAGAAAGGATGAGACTTCAGAGACGACTGTACGGAATTTCTCCTGTCAGTTTCCTTACATATTCATATTCAAGGCATAAGACTTATTTTAACCTTATTGAATTATATGAGTTTCAGGTCGTCTTTACAGCCTCATCTTTTGTGGGTAACTTTGTAGTTGAATTTTAATTCAAAAGAATTGAGTCTTTGCCACAAACTCGGATTTGCTAATACCTTTATCTATGCAACCCAATGTTATAGACCTTAGATATTTCAAACTGTGAATTCTGTCAGATTGAATAAGGTTTATATATTCAGGTTGCAAAGATATAGGGATTAGAAAATTAGAGTTTGTGACAAAAACTCAATTCCTTTGACAATTGTTAAATTTTTTACAGAATACAAATTTGTAACGAGAGAGGTCAGATTTAATTAATAACGATCGAGATGCAGATAAATAATTGAAATGATCGAGAGGTGCTTGAGAACTAGTTGAACTCACTGCACTGGTTCAACTAATTCTCGCTTTTTAATTAAATCCGACCTCTCTGGGTTATCAATTGTATCCTTAAAAAAATGTCATCAATTCAAAGATGTTATGTTGCAACAAATCAGTGTTACAATTAACTCAAATCAAATACAATAATATATTATATAAAAAATAAAATTCATAAAATTCTAATGACAATGCATCATTTAAATATAGAATACTTGTTTAGATTATTGAAAGGCAGACTGGAGGTTGATACACAAAAAGACAGGTTTAAACAATTTTTAAATTTAATTGATACATTTAAAAAATATAAAACAAAAATAAGCAAAAAATTCTAGAATATAAATAAATAAAACCCCCAAAAATACTTCTAATGAGAAACATTTTATTATCCTTTATATTCTAAAAGCATGGTCTTCCTATTTCACAGTTTTCTGGTTCTCACTGTAGTCCAAATAAATATTTTTTTTCTTTTCAGACTCCTTTTCAAGCATATGTGTTACGAGCTTGAACGGTTACATAACGGAGAGGACGTTACGTTTCATGATGTACTTAGCATGTTATCCTACAGATCTATAGATATTAGGTAAACTGTACTCAGCATGTTATCCTACAGATCTATAGATATTAGGTAAACTGTACTCAGCATGTTATCCTACAGATCTATAGATATTAGGTAAACTGTACTCAGCATGTTAACCTACAGATCTATAAATATTAGGTAAACTGTACTCAGCATGATATCCTACAGATCTATAGATATTAGGTAAACTGTACTCAGCATGTTATCCTACAGATCTATAGATATTAGGTAAACTGTACTCAGCATGTTATCCTACAGATCTATAGATATTAGGTAAACTGTACTCAGCATGTTATCCTACAGATCTATAGATATTAGGTAAACTGTACTCAGCATATTATCCTACAGATCAATATCTATTAGGTAAACTGTACTCAGCATATTATCCTACAGATCTATAGATACTAGGTAAACTGTACTCAGCATGTTATCCTACAGATCTATAGATATTAGGTAAACTGTACTCAGCATGATATCCTATAGATCTACAGATATTAGGTAAACTGTACTCAGCATGTTATCCTACAGATCTATATATATTAGGTAAACTGTACTCAGCATGATATCCTACAGATCTACAGATATTAGGTAAACTGTACTCAGCATGATATCCTACAGATCTATATATATTAGGTAAACTGGGCTTTGAAATCTATATATAAATTTAGCTTGTTTGGGTGTCTGTTAGTTTGTTTGTATCCAATAAACGTCAACACGGCTGAACCGATCCACCCCAAATTTTGTGTGGGACCTCACGTGTCCCAAGGGATTTGAAATTTGTAAAACAATTTTATCTTTTCCACAAGCTAAGATAATATAATCTCTATATCTAAAATGATCTGTATTGGTACGTTTTTCCTTTTTTCTTTTGGTTAAAAAGTTGCAAAATGTAATAATGTAATAAAGTTAAATTGAGTCTTAGCTACAAACTCTAATTTTCCTATCCCTACATCTTTGCAACCCAATGTCCTAGACCTTAGATATTTCTAACTAGTAATTCTGTTGGATCAAGTAATACAAGTTTGAAATAGCAATGCTTCACTCCGTCAGGTTGCAAAGTTCTAGAGATTAGAAAACTTTGAGTTTGTGGCAAAGACTCAATTCCACTAATTTTGTTATGAACTGCAGTTGTAGGTAAAAATATGAAAACCCTATTCACAAAATAAATATGTATTTTAGAAAAGCACTACAACTTGAAGAATTGTTAGCAAGAGAAGAATTAGAATATATAATTGAAGAAGAAGTTGCGAAGCTTACAATTAGGTAGGTTTTAAACGAGATTTTAATTTTGAGGTAATATTGCAGTGATAACCAGAAAACTTTGAAATAGGAAGACGACTTTTAAACTCAAGTTATGACGTTAAATAGTCCAGTAAGCATGGGACACAATTTCAACATTTTGTCCAGTGTAAACAGACACATTTAGTTTAAGAAGTGATTTAATAAGTGTCTTATACAGTGATAACCAGAAAACTTTGGAATAGGAAGACGACTTTTAGACTAAATTTATGAATTTAAATAGGCCAATAGGAATGGGATACGGCAATTGTTCAGTGTAAATAGACCCATTTTACTAAATAAGTGATTTAATAAGTGTCTAGTAAAACTATTTGCTTTGTAACAACATCAAATACGCTAAAGTATTTCAGAGTTCTTCTGGTTATCACTGTAGTAAATATATTTTCTTTGTAACATCATCAAATACCCACTTCAGTATTGCTGTACACAGCCGGCTTACTTTCCCAGAGTTATAACTTTATCCCGACTCTTCTTTTAAATTTTCCTTATACAATTTTTCACAATTTTATTTTAATTAAAAAGTTACCAATTCTGTTTTGACTTTATCCTGCAAATTCCATAGGAGATGGTTAGACGGCTGCTTGAAGAGAATCAGAGAGAGAGAACAAACTTTACTGGCTGGTCTTAGGTAAATTCTAAATTTTCTTGACATCGTACAGTTTAGCCCATCAGAAGTATTACTTCGTAGACACGGAAAGAATTTAATGTCGTTTTCTAAACCTACTGATAATAGAATCCTGCAGATATTTTCCATTTTTATAAAAACTATTACCACATATTTCATGGCTATTTGTATATTTTAACAATGACTGCGATTTAGGTATAACATTTAGGTATAACAGTATAAACCCAAATAGATTGCGAAGTACTTGACAATTTATTTGGTATAAACCCATTGAAAAATTGTCAAGACGATATTTTATAAATTATTTTGATATCTCCGAAGTTCTGCTCTGAAGTTTTTTCACATTGAGAATTTATTGCAAATTTTGTGAAAACGAAATCAAGAGACTATTTTCCATTCCTTTCTTTAAAGAAAAACTTGTTAAAAATTAAATTATCTAAAATATTTTATTGTAGGTTAATGAATGAGCCTACGGTTTCTAGCCTTAAACCCGTTAGGTAATTAAATATTAACATACAATATCAAGTTTCTCCGATTTTTTAAAAAATGTTTATTAAATACCTAACAAAAAATGTACACAACAATCTTCGACCTTCAACAATAAATATAGTGAAGCATGGTTAACAGGGTGTCCCGTGAAACATGACAGTTACAAAATGACTTAGAGGTCTTCGTTAATCTTTCAAATAATTCACGGCATTTAGAAGTAAAATTCTAGAGTTAATAGTCACTAAATACTCTTTATCTTGGCATTACCCATAGTGGTCTCTCTTTTTGTGCTTTTAATATAACCTGAGAATGAGATATAGATTTCGGCCATTTCGGGTTTATTTAATAAAATTGAAATCTGAACAAAATTCTCGATATCTCCACTAATATTGAGAGCACAAGAAAGGCAGACCACATTTTGGACAACCCAGTACTGGGAGAATTCTGTGGTGATTGTTTCAAGAACTATACAATAAGATTGACGATCGAATGTGTCAAATAAATTCTAAAATCAAAGACGACTTTCAAATTGACTTAGTACTGTCCTGTTTCGTTGGACACCCTGTATTTGATTTGAACTTGTTAGTGAGGATATGGAAGACGAGCAGACCCAAGAAAATGCTGAAGAACCTAGAGAGGAAACTATCCAAGAGAGAACTGACGAGGTATTTTATACAAACAGAGATTCTCTCTTCTGATCTGAAGAATTGAATCTTTGCCATAAACTCAAGTTTTCGAATCCCTTTTTCTTTGCAACCTGAGGGTGCAAACCTTTGATATTATAAACTAAGATTATTTTATCTAACACATATCATAGTTTGAAATATTTAAGGTCTATGACATCGACTTGCAAAGATACAGTAATTTCGTGACAAAGACTCAATTCCTTAAGTTTGCTTTTATTAGTTAATAAACAAATTTTTTTAACCAAAACCAATTTTTAAAACGATTTTTAATAAACGATTTTGCTAAAAGTGTTGGTTACATTTTTCGTTGTCGTTCTTGAAAAACAAATAAAAACAATTTTCAAAATGTATTCTCCATAATGTAAAATTGATTTAGTGCTTTTACTTCGCAATTATATTGACTGAAAAAGACTTATTATTATCTAATGAAGTTTAAAATTGGTCTCTTAACTATCATGGTCAACCGGAGTCTCCCTTTCATCAATGGACCTCAAATCGATGCCCACACAAAACAAAAGACATTTTCTCTTTACCCCTAGGTGGTCCCTGTAACCCGAACTGATAGTGTGAATAGTGCTAGTAGAAGATATTTAAACCCCCCAGCAAACCTACCANAACTGTTGAATCTCTAAAAGTGGCCAAAGACTGGATATTTACACAAGATATAAAAGTGAATATTATAGATCACAACATAAAATATTTCTAGAATTAATAAAAATGGGATAAACCAAGAATAATGCAATGGGCTGCTGTGCTTCAGCTAGTAATCAGGTATATATGTGCACTTTTCTACAAAGTCGGCGTTTATATCAATACAATGAAGACGACCTTTTTAATTTAGGTTTCCATTGTTACAAGCTTTTTCCAATTACAAGTTAACAAGTTATTAAAGAGAAGCTTTTTGAATTGACGGCTTTTCAAATCCGGATTTCGGTATTTTTACACGCCAAGGAGTGAATTACGACCAATATTAAACATGTTTAAAATTTTTTTAAAACGTACTTACTTCTTCAGGATTACCGTAAGGAGTGAATTATGAATTATTAAACATGTTAAAAGTTTTTTTTTAACTTCTTAATGTATTTGAAAATGACGGAGATATTACTATTTAGTTAGATTTAAATAACTAAATTGGAATCTGTGAAACCAATCTCCTGATATTTCAGTCAATTTGAAGGTTAAAAACGGCAGACCACAATGATTATTAATGTTTTATATGTAGGTTGCTTAGTATAACGCAATATAAAATTCGCAACACACTTAATATGTGATTTTTGGGACACACCATCTGAATATAAAAATGAAATTTTTTGTCGCAATGTTTAAAATGCTGTCTGGTCTTTTTCACAGTTGACATGAAATCTTAAAGGGACTGTAAGCTAAACTTCCAGTGACCCTCCAAGCAAAGATAGCCGTGCTCGATTTACATCCTTGAAACCTTAATCTGATAAAAACTGTGGAAGATAACAACGATTTTATGACTCGACAAATTTTGTGATAATAATAATCTCTCTTTTACAAGAAATGCGAAAGTAATCTTTAAAGTGAAACCGCAAATAAAAATTAAGGTTTTATGAATAAAAACATGGATATTTAATTCATACTTGATCAGGCAAAGCTTTTAAGGTACTATTGTAAATCGGGCATTGCCATCTTTGCATAGAGGGTCACTTGAAATTAAGCTTACAGTCCCTTGAAGAACAGAGATAACTTCTCATGTTTGAGGAGAACTAGAAGTCGGGGGGATGAAGTGATCTCTCCAGGGACTGCTAGAAGTAGTGTGTGTGAGGGAACGACAGGATGGAGAGCAGCAGGAACTGTGCAAGAGGTTAGCTCCTATAGAGCTCATAGAGCACTTGCCCTTTAGTTCCTCCGGGCATTAACACTACGTAAATTTTATCCCTGCCAGTAAACATGCAAAAACGACCCAAAAAACGAAAAACGGTTTTTTCATTGTTTTATGATGAAGATATTGCAAAGTTTAACAAAAGCAAACTTAAAATATACAGATTTGAAATCTTGAAAGTTAAATTAAACTTTTTCTAAGAACCAAAACAATTCACAGCATAACTAAAATGTATTTGTAAAATTTACTTAAAGCTGCTAAAAATGCAAAACTAATGGAGCGGAACCTTTCGTAAACAAACTAAGAATACATGATGCTACACAATTGGTCGATTCATTGGTAGTTTGGTGAAGAATGGTTCTGACTTTTATCTTTTTATTTTTATTTGTTTTGCATTTTCAACATCTTGTTGAAAGGTTTCGTATGACATTTTACGGAACCAATTTGATGCAATAAACTATGGTAACCCATATGTTAGATTCAGTCCTTAGGATCCGGATCCGCAAGATTTTGGCTTCCTGGATCCGGATAAAAATATGCGGATCCACAGAAATATCAACCAAAAACTGAAAAAAACTGTTTTACTCTCAAAACCTCATTCAAACTATTAAAAAAGGAAGATTGTAAAAATTTCCTGATTTCTGAATAGTTTTCAAGTTTTAGAATAAAAAAAAACGAAAAAAGATTTAAAAATGCGAAAATTCTGCTTTGTTAAAAAATTTAGTAAATTTCAAAAAAAATTACCTTGCTCCGGATCCATATTTTCCTGCGCGGATCCGGATCAAAATTAAATGGATCATAAGCACTGGTTTGATTAATTTAACATCTCATATTTTCCAAGAAGTGGTGTTTTTTTATTTTTCAATTTGGTATCAAACAACTTAGAAAATTATGGAAGAAGACATTTTAAACTATTCACCAACTGTCATGTACATTGTACAATGACGGACATCATAGCTACATTCTGCCTTTATTTCAACTTTTTTATTTATCTAAGAGCTTCAAATTTTAACAACCTAAACAATTTAATTGAATATAAAATAACAACACAACTACATCACCTGGCATAAGAGCATAATGTATCTGCCCACATTTTTACAATCGTTGTATATATCAATACAATAAGGATGACTTTCGACCTTAATTTTTTATTTCTACCAAGCTTTCAAACAGTATATGGATACACATAAAAGAGATGCCGTCAATTAACAGCCTCTCTTCGTTTACCCGTAAACTTGAAAAGAGCTTGTTAACAATCAAAACTTTAAAAAGTCGTCTTTTTTGTATTGATATAAATGGCCACCACTGTATTAACGTCATTTACGGTTATAGGTTCATGATTGGTGGCTACGACAACTCGAGATAGATTCAGACGCAGATAGTGATTAGAACAAGGAACTTATTTATTTTATTGTAAATAAATCAGGGATTTGAAAAATAAGTGATATCAAAATTTCTAAAAAAAAATATAAATTAAAAGCTACGCTTTACTTCGTACATTTAGGTCATATATCGTTTAAATGTTGCTTTTAGACAAAATCTCACTTTTTAAGAAATGTTATATCTTCAAATTATAGTTTGTGTGTTTATAAAATAAATTTATTTCATCAGATATAATCTTTTTATTTGATAAAATTGGTTGAGAAAAAAAATTTATTCAGATCAATTTGGTTTTGGAACCAGTTTCCTGAAGCTGTTATAAATGATAGACCAGTAAAAACTTTTGGAAATTAAGAGCGAAACCTTTTCACACTGAATTAGGAATAAACCCATAGCTGCTACACAGGTGTAACATGCTAACAGTTGACGGGAATTTATTCGGAACAATCGTAGTCTAAATTTTTTAATCATGTCACAACTAGCTCAGTTATGCAGTTCGGATGAAGATGTACTTAGAAAAGGTTTTTTTATGGTGTATCATTTATAGCAGCTTTATGCAGGAAGGGTACATTAAGGCCGTTACGGAACCAAATAGATTCAAAAGAAATTGAAAACTGGATATAAAACTGATATACAACTAGATATAAAACTGGATATGAAACTGATATACAACTAGATATAAAACTGATATAAACTAGATATAAAACTGATATAAAACTAGATATAAAATTGTATATAGAACTGGATATAGAACTGGATATAAAACTAGATAAAAACTAGATATACAACTGTAAATAAAACTGGATATATTACTTTACACCAGCTGGAATGAGATGGTTTAAGACGCATTACCAGCAAAATTAAGTTATAAACTGGTGCCTAAATATTAATAAGTGCTCTAAACTAATAAATAAAACTAACTTAAAGGTATTGTTTAAGATATATTTCCCAAAAAATAACATAAAACAAAAAAATGTTATTACATAACCACAAAATCCCTAAACCCACTCTACTCTGTGATGTAAAGTACAGGATGCTTCTCAAGTTTGCTCTTGAACTCCTGGATATCCTTGATACTGTGCTTGTTATTCTTAAACAAAAATTTATCAGTAAAACAATGAATAATAAACCAAACAATTTTTTTATATGGGACTAGGCGTAACTTCAAGTAACCCTCAAATGAAAGAGAGCAATGCCCGATTTACAACAGTAACCTTTTAACCTTTGACAGTTTGTTGAGTAATGAGAGCTCTTTGTTTTAATATCTTGAAAACCACTTGAATCCCTCTAAAATGCCGTGTACGTTTGTACAGTTTAATCTCAACACAGCTGATGCGCTGCTTGAATCCCTCTAAAATGCCGTGTGCGTTTGTACAGTTTGATCTCAACACAGCTAATGCGCTGCTTGTGTAACTTAACTTTATCTAATATTTTACATTAAAAACGGATTCCAAAAATTCGAAAGAAAATAATAATTTTCTGCGAATTCTAAAAAGAGATTACAAATTTTTTTCAAAACTTAAAACAGCTTGCAAACATAGCGTTCAACAATTGAACATGTTCTAGTAGATTAATAAGAAAAAGTCCGACAAAGGGCAGTCAAAGCTTTTAAGGGTGCTTTGTGAATCAGACATAGCCGTCTCTGCATGGAGGGTCACTTGAAATTAAGCTTACAGTCCCTTTAATGGTACCTTGAGCAGATTTAGATTGAAAACTTTCTCTTCCTTATCTTCCTTCTCGTCTACTCCATCCTAGAATATTTAACCATTAACAAATGAAACCAAAATATAAAGATGGTATTAGGAAATTTGATATTCGTATGAAGTTTATTTAAATTATATTTTATTGTGTTTAACAATATAAATCTAATCTACAGGGTTACCCACAAAGGATGAGACTTCAGAGACGACAGAACAGAATGTTTACTGTCTGCTTCCTATATTAATGATTCCCTGCAACTTTAAATTTTATATATTCTCTGTCAAATCATTTAATAATAATCCCTAAGAGTATATTCTATACGGTTGGCAGAGTATCTAAGGTAGCCTTTGAATCGTAAAGACGACCTAAAACATAAATAGTTTAAGGTCGTCTTTCCAGTCTCGTCCTTAGTGGGTAACCTTTTATATGTAGCTTGTATCTTTCAATGAATTCTTTAGTTCCAATCGATTCATTTCACCATTACAAATATTACCTAGGAGCTTCATAAATTTTAACATTGAAAACACTTGTCCCTCCATTTACTTTCTTTTACAGTTTACAAGGTTTGATATTGGTTAATAGATTTGATAAATTTACACTTCTGAAACCGCATTTAAATGTGGAAATATTATCAACATTCATGCTATTCCCTTTACCAAGGATATAAACACAAAGCTAATTAGTAATGAATATCCAAACATCCACACATTACAATGATAGCTAGAAAATAATTATATAGGAATACGACATTATAGAAATACTTTAGTGTATTTGATGTTGTTACAACGCAAATAGTTTTACTTGACACTTATCAAATCACTATATAAGTAAAATGGGTCGGTTTAAACTGCACAATGGCTGTGACCAAGGCTCATTGGACTTTTCAAAGTTATAACTTGATTCTAAAAGTGGTCTTCATATTCCAGAGATTTCTGTTCATCACTGTACCTACCTTGTATCCAAGAATATGCACACTAAGCTTTCTACAGGATGTAGAAGTAGAGAGCATGGGTTTAAAATATTCAACAACGTCTTCAACTTTTATCTCAGCCAAGGAAACAACCTCCTTCTCATATCTAAAAGTTTACCTTACATAAATATATTTTAGATGTTAGGTACATTTCCGAAGGTTTTTCCCTAGCCGCAACTTCCCAAAAGTATTTTCCCAAATGTGATTCCCAAGTCTGTCTGTACTGCAGCGCTCGGCCCCTTACCCCATCCTAGCCGTAGCACACGGCCCCCAATGCAGCCTGCGGCGCTTTTAAGGTCTAGGAAATTTGAAAAAGCCTCATGGCAGTTTATAAAGAGAACTAGTGAAAATACAACAGTTTACTTACATTTACAAAAACTAAGCAGATGGGGGTCAACTTTATGCGTGATTATTGGTACGACTTTGTGACATCGTTATGGAGAAATATTAGAGAAGCAAATTTATTTCTTTTAAATATAAAAAGTTCAAAAAATTTATGTTCATCATAATATCAATCTCTTCAATAAAAGGATTTATGACTGAAAACATAAGATTTCAATCCTTCATGCAATTTACTCTAGTTAATCGTTTAACCTGTTGAATAAATATTCTTTGCTAACAATTTCATTCCAGTTTCTAGAAACCTCTTCCTCTAGGGTTACGTCAGCCCGAACCTACATAAAACACAATATTTAAATACATAAACATAAACCTCTTCCTCTAGGGTTACGTCAGCTCGAACCTACATGAAACACAATATTTAAATACATAAACATAAACCTCTTCCTCTAGAGTAACATCAGCCCGAACCTACATAAAACACAATATTTAAATACATGAACATAAACCTCTTCCTCTAGAGATACGTCAGCCCGAACCTACATAAAACACAATATTTAAATACATAAACATAAACCTCTTCCTCTAGAGATACATCAGCCCGGACATACATAACACACAATATTTAAATACATAAACATAAACCTCTTCCTCTAGAGATACATCAGCCCGGACCTACATAACACACAATATTTAAATACATAAAAATAAACCTCTTCCTCTAGAGATACGTCAGCCCGAACCTACATAAAACACAATATTTAAATATATAAACATAAACCTCTTCCTCTAGAGTAACATCAGCCCAAACCTACATAACACACAATATTTATATACATAAACATAAACCTCTTCCTCTAGAGTTACGTCAGCCCGAACCTACATAAAACACATAATTGAAATCGCACTTATCAGTCATAGAAGACAAAACATGAAGAATCCTCTTTTAGAAAAGTTTTAGTGATATACTTTTTGCGCAACATTGCGATTAAAAATAAAAACTAGTTTGCTGTCCAATTTTTATCTATAGGTCATTGAATTAAGTAATCCTAGTTTTAATATAGTTGCGCACATTAAATGTTTTATTATGGAAATGCACTTTACTCTACATAAAACAATCATAAGTTAAAACAAAGTTCTTTGTTTTTTAACTATAATAATGATACAATAAGAAAAAGTAAAATAAGGTGAATTAAACGGCGGGATAAAACAATTAGTTTAGGGATGGTCCTGTCTCAGATGGTACCGTGGAAGGTGTCTCTGTGGCGGCTCTGGTCAAACCCATTCTCCTTACTGAGAAATTTCTGTATAACCCAAAAACTGTCAAATATTTTTTAAATATTTTTACGGATTTTTTTTGATTTTACGGAAGCTCTATTGTCACTATACCTTAAGCTTTGCAAGACTGTTGGCTGCATAAAGAACTTTCTCCTCATGAAGATGGTTTAGGACGAATTGATCGAGGAAATTTTCAATTCTCTCATCAACATGCTCTGCAGTATACTTGGTAGCCTAAATCACGATACTGATGAAAAATACAAATTTTTTTTGTCAAATAAAAAATTGTTCACAAGTATTTCATTTTGTACACAAAAAAATTATGATAGGATATCCGTATTTAACATATTTATGATTTCAGCAACAACATTATCAATTAGCCAAAAAAGTACGTATTTATTGTCAATTAGATTTTTTATGGCTTCTTTATCACCTGTGTATTAACAGTTATACTGAATCCTAGAACCCCGTGGGTATTTCTGAAATATAATCAATTCATTTTACTAAATACCTAAGTTTATTAAATACAATTTATCCTTTTATGATTTATTAAATACAGTATATCCTTGTATACCTAAGTTTATTAAATACAATTTATCCTTTTATAATTTATTAAATACAGTATATCCTTGTATACCTAAGTTTATTAAATACAATTTATCNTTATTATTATTATTATTATTATTATTATTATTATTATTATTATTATATAATTTATTAAATACAGTATAAATCCTTGTATACCTAAAGTGTATTGAATACAGTATCCTTTTACACCTTAGTGTATTGAATACAGTATCCTTGTATACCTAAGTGTATTGAATACAGTAAATCATTGTTTACTTAAGTGTATTGAATACAGTATATCCTAGTATACCTTAGTGTATTAAATACAGAATCCTTTTATACCTTAGTGTATTGAATACAGTATATATCCTTGTATACCTAATGTATAGAATACAGTATCCTTGTATACCTGAGTGTATTGAATACAGTATCCTTGTATACCTGAGTGTATTGAATACAGTATATCCCAGCTGCTCTTGAGTTCTTAATGTATCGAATACTGGCTCTTCCATTAGCATTGTAATAACCTAGATTACAAACTTAATTGATAAGGGTAGACGTCGCCTCGTTTTGTCACTGTGCTCCAAAACGACCGAAAACGTCGACCTCAAGTGACTTTAAAAATGTAGGTAATGACGCTAGCATATAGATTGTAGAATGTGCATTTTTTTGCTGAGCTTAACTTTACAACTTAAAGAATAAATTCCGAATTTAAATGTTAATGATTTGCATGGCAGTTCTTTCAATCTCCATGTATATTGTATATTGTATATTGAATATGGATCTGATCTGGCAACTTTTGTGTTGGGTAGTCTTAGTCCCGATCACTTGTTCTCAATATCCACTGCGGGAACTTTTAACTTGAGGATTAATGCTTAATCTCTTCTTTTCATCTTATCTTCTAGGGTACAATAAAGAATATAGAATAAATTAATCTGCAGATTTACAAAAGATCGAGTATTTATCTCGATATCCAGATTACAAAAGTTCCCAGATCAGGAGAGATTGAAATCATCTTAAAAATAAATGAATTCTACATTGCAAGTATTTGCAGTTTGCAGTCTAGTGTACCTCAAGTATAGCATGGTCTCTAATAGAACCAGGTCCAGCCTGGTAATAATTAGTAACCAAGGTGTTGGTGTCACATTTATTAAATCCTTCCACCTAAACAGCAAACATAATTTATTTTACAAAAAAAATCATTTGAAAATCCTTTATTTTCCCCATAAGTTATGTATGCTTTTTTATGGTGTAATTCGCTATATTGGAAAAATTAATCATTTCAAGGCAAAAAAATGATTTTTTGGGGTAAAAGTATCAAAAAGAATGAAAACATTTTCATTTTGATGTCCAATTTTGCATTCCCCCCCCCCATATTTTCAAATATCATTTCAAGAAGGTATTAGAGAAATGCCATTTTTAGAAGGCAATTAAAATTTAATAATGTACATTTTTTGATAATAACCCATCAGGGTATCACTAAATCAAGATGTAAACAGCAAAGGAATCTTGTTCGTAAATATTTCATTTTTTAAAATCTGGACAATTGAGATTTGTGAAAAATGAAGAAAGTGTGTTCCCTCCAAGATCTTTAAACATCTGAGTTCAGTACTAGCGGACTCATGAATTTAGTTACCTGAAGAAAGTGTGTTCCCTCCAGGATCTTTAAACATCTTAGTTCTGTACTAGCGGACTCATTAATTTAGTTACCTGAAGAAAGTGTGTTCCCTCCAGGATCTTTAAACATCTGAGTTCATAAATATCTGTTGAAAAGGATACAATATAAACAGTGAATTGAGCATTCTACTTTGCAAGCCTGAATACTTAAAAACCATGTTGGAATTTAATCTCTTTTATAAACTTTGCTTATATTTGACATAAAAAATCTAAATCTAGATCTAGCTTTCAACATTTGTCACGACTCGTTTGAACCACAATCATTTAATTTTAAAACTTTTCAGTTCGTTTTAAGTAATCAAAATCTAGTTCTAATTTTCCACGCTTGTCAACTCTAGCTATACACAAAAAAGTTGTAATTGAAACATATTATAATTTTTAACCAATGGCAACCCATTGTTCTAGCTCATAATTAAACTTAATTATTCTCTTGAATATCCTCCATAGCTTTCATTAGCTCTAGATAACATTCGCTCTGCTATATATTCCTAGGAATGCATACAAGAGACAAAGCAAACCATCGGCGGGCCCTTTTCATTCATATTTACCATAATGATGATCCTTAATGAATGAATGGGTGCCATAAATGCTTGCAAAGCTCAAACTTGGTCGGGTTGCTGGGATTTCATCAACAAATATTGCATTTTAACCTTTAACTAGATACATTGCAAAGGTCAGAATTGAGTTCATATCCGGGCTGAAAACCATTTCTCATTCAGGAATTGAAACTCTAGGCTGAGATATGAAGCCTAAAGCTTCCCCAACATTCATGATTTGATTTGATTTGATTTGCTTGTCTGTCTGTTTGTGTGTGACCGGTAAAAGGCAAAACGGCTAAACCGATCGAGCCCAAATTTTGTGTGGGACCTCAGGTGACACCATGAAAGAGTAATGGAACATCAAAATTAAAAACAAATCTTGGAAAATAGTAATCTTTTATTAAAATGCGCCAATTCGAAAAGAAAATAATTCAATATGGCTGACTTTGAGAGCAACAGTAAAAAGGTAAAAATATTTCCAGCTTAGTTGTTTACCTGAATAAGACCTTGTAGAAAGTTTTGAGACAAGAATATCCTTGAGAATGTCTTCAGTTGATCTAGGGTTACTTTCCTTACCCTGTTATACTTATCATGGGGACTCCAGTAGACATCCTGTACAAATATATTTAAATATTTACACTTTGTCCCACAGAACTTACAAATATATTTAAATATTTACACTTTGTCCCACAGAACTTACAAATATATTTATATAAGTCTGACATCTCTAACTAATTTACTAGGTTTGATAGAATGATTATAATAATTCTTCCTCTGTTGTTCTAATACAGCCTAGAAAAGTATGTATGTAAATATAACATAAAGATGGAGAAATAAATATTTGCTTTTGCATGAAAAACTTACGTTAAACAAGGATTCCTGGATGGTATCGCTCATAGCTGTTAAATGTTTAAGGATTGTTTCCATCAATCTAAAATATCAAGGTTAAAACGTGTGGGAAGCATTAACTTCTCTACAGGGAAGTTAAGGGAAGTTTATTTTACCAAGGGTGGAGATAAAAAGTTCAGTGGTTTAGTAAAATTTGTTATTTTCCCAAAAAAGTAAATTTTTTTTTATCGTCTTATGGGATGAAAATCGCAAATTTACTCTCAAATACCTCACATTGCGGTTTTTTTTTTAAAACAACTGACCCAAGGGACGTTAAGTAATTTAACCTCCCTCTGTTGGGGATACCAAAGGACGGTAATGTTGGTGAAAAGGCGGTAAAAGGTATTACCTTGGTAATTTATCCGATAGTCCTGAAACCTTGATCACCAATCCTAGTTAACATACAAGTTAAAAATGGCCAGTTTTCCATATTTTAAGCTTTTGTCAAACAATGTAAAATATTTTCTTGGGGGACGGTTGAGCAAAGCGCTCAAAATCATTCTTAGTCTAAATATATATAAAAAGAATGGGGAAAAGAAAATAGATGAACCCCAAAAATTAAAAATTTAAATAACACAATTTAAGGAAATAACTTGGTTCCCTGTTTCTGAAGCATACAAAGAAAAGTTGAGCTGGGCCAGGTCAGCGGGATACACATCTTCAACCATCAGCTGGAGGACACAGTTAGCAAGCAGATCCAGCATTATACTGTTCTCTATATATAACATTATGTTAGAACTGCAGGACACAGTTAGCTAGCAGGTCTAGCATTATACTGTTCTCTATATATAACATTATGTTAGAACTGCAGGATACAGTTAGCCAGCAGGTCTAGCATTATACTGTTCTCTATATATAACATTATGTTAGAACTGCAGGATACAGTTACCCATCAGGTCTAGCAACTGTTCTCTAGAATAAAGCGCTGCGCCAATCGTTCTTGTCATAATCTTAGCGTTTACTGCTGCAGCAGCAAAACTTTCTTTTGTTTCAAATATTACCGTTTTTTCAGCAGACTCTTCTCTTGATTCTTGATGTAATTGCCGGATTTTTGTTGTTGAAAAATCGATATTCTTTTGATGAAAAACTTTTTTAATTTATAAACATTTCCTTGGGCCATTTAAGTGAGTGACAAACAAAAAATTGGGATTTTGTTGGCGTCAAGCAAGCAGACAAGCCAAATATATTCACTTTTCAGTGGTCGGCGTTTATATCAACATAATGAAGACGACTTTTCTATTTAATTTTTTTGTTAACATGCTGTAAGTTTAAAGTAAACAAAGAGAAGCTGTTAATTGAGAGCTTATCTTTGTTTCCATGTTTATGTGCCTGTTGTATGAATCAAAATTTAAAACGAAAGTCGTCTTCATTATATTGATATATACGACTGATCAAAAATATGAATTTATGGTATAACTAACCTAGACATTGTAGCTGAAGATGAGATCTGATATGATATTGAATATATGCTCGAGGCTGAAGAAAACTTTCATCTTTCTTATAGAACAGTTCTCCTAACTCATCCTCTACCAGACGAACAGGGTACATAGATCCTTCTATATCTGCAGATCTATTTGAAACACAAATATGAGGGACAAGTTTGGTTTCACTTTATGTACAATTGTACATTGTACAAGGGTGACACATGAAAAGTGAAAGTCAGAAAATCAAAAGGTGCATAGGTTCTATGGGTTATGTCAACTCTTAAAATTAAAATACAAAAAAAGAGTTTGCTCTTACTTGGTGAATTTAGGTGAAAGTAGTTTCAGCAAATAATCTCGGTTTTTGGTTAAGAGTAAGGGGGAGGAGCAGTTCGAAACTTAGGGACACCAAATTCAGTACAAGCTGCATTTGGATCTAAAAATTAAGAAAAAGGCTGAATATTTGTATACAGCCTCCAGTCGTGGTCCTCTAACCGGATCACAAAGAAAATTAGGGATCAGAGGTTATTGACCTCCATCAAAAATCCAAATTTTGAAATGCAATGCTCCGATCAACATAAAATTATCACAAAATGCTCATAGGACAAAGAACCATAGAACCTATGCACCCAAATTTTGTTTCACCTCCTTCGTGTGTCAACCTATATTAATATATTAATGAACATGGCCAGAAAAATGTTATTTAACATTTTCGATATTCGAATACTTCAGTTTTCTAGATAGATTCCAAATTTTTTTGAATAAAAAAAAACAAAAGGGAACAGAATAGTACACAGCATTTATAACATTTAATCCATAAATTCTTTTAGAGGAACATAAGAAGGAACTGTTTATACTTGCTTATGGTTGTACTACAGTGAAAGGCGACTTTATCAATACAACGAAGACGACTTTTTTAAAAGTTTTGAATGTTATCAAGCTTTTCTCGAAATACAAGTTTACAACTAATCAAAGAGAAGCTTTTTAAACTGACAGCTTCTCTCTATTTCCATGTGTTATTAGTATCCAACCATGCTGTTTAAAATCTTGATATAATTAAAAATCAGAAGTCTTCTACACTGTATTGATATGCGACGACGACTGTATGTAAAAAGTCGTGAGTGAATTTGTGTTTCCTGATGGAAAGGTCTTCTGCAATAAAAAGATTGGGCTCTGGAAGATGAAATTCAGAGCTGTAAACGTGGTCCTAAACAGTTACTGATTAACGAGATTTTACATGTGTCTAAAAAAATGTGTTTTCGAAATCAAAACAAAAAAAGCAATATTTCAAATCTTTAAACACATATGACTTAAAACAAACTTTAAGAACACAGAAACGGAGAGGTTATAATTAATTACAGCTACATTACAGGGAAGTTAATGTTTTGTGAGCAAAATTGGTTTTGGGTAATGGGTCCCCTTGGTAAATAAAATTTTTAATTTCCCGAAAAATTGTAATACACAATCGTCCTTTAAGATGCAAATGCGTGATTTTTTTCTGAAAAACTTAGCAGCGCCACCCCATTCACACAACCTATATCTAGGTTCCGTTCATGGCTGCACTATCTCTCCTGATCTCCTCTGGAGTCCTCCAGGATGGCACTGCTATATGTCTGATACTTTGTGATTTTTATTATGTCCTTGTCTATCTTTCTTTACCATGTCATATCTCTAGCAGAGTCCTTTTTCCAGATACTGATGTACCGAAGACCTTAAGGCCTTTCCGTGTTTACTTCGTATACAAGTCTGAATCTCGTCTCTTCTCGTCCTTCTCGAAACCCCAGAGGACTGATCCGAAAGCGCACCTGTTCCTGTTGCTTGTGCGGTACCAGGTGGTACCTCTCCTTGCTGATCTCCCTGCTCCTCACCTAGACGAGACCGCGCGCCCAAACGCGCTCGGACTGAACTAGGAGGACTTACTCTAGCTGAGCAGAAACCCAAGGTGTGTATTCTTACGCAGAGCGGGTCTTTACTTTACTAATTGTTTCAAGGAACGTTATTTAACAGAACAACCCTCTATTGGTGATATCATGTCGGTAATGTTGGTCGAAACGCGGTATAATTATTTAGAACTAATTCACCCATAGCTATTAAATATTTAAGGATTGTTTCCATCAATCTAAAATATCAAGGTGTGGGAAGCGTTAACTACTTTACAAGGAGGTTAAGGGAAGTTTATTTTACCAAGGGTTCCCAAGATCAAAAGTTTAGTGGTTTTTGTTTTTGTTTCCCTGAAAATGTAGCTAAGCACAATTTTATCGTCTTTAGAGATAAAAATGCGCGATTTTTTTCGCGAAAACTTCGCAGAGCGGGTGTTTTTTTTTTACATAACTGTCCCACGGGACGTTAAATAACCTAACCTCCCTCTGTTGGGGGAATCATAGGTCAATAATGTTGGTCAAAGGCGGTAAAATAATTAAAAATTAAAAACTGAATTTGTTTTATGAGCACACATGATGTCCTAACCTTGCAGGCGAGGATCCAGGCCGAAGGAATTTCAGATTCCGAATATTTAGTGTTAAACCAAGGTTCAACTTGATCCAACTCAGATTCAGATATATCACAAGTTTTCACAAATATGTTCACACTCTCCACTACTGGAAAACATAGTGCGAATTAATGGGAGTGTCTGGCTAGACATGGTAGTTGAGCTCCAACATTTTTAAAGATTGAATTTGCGCACTTGCTGAACAAATATGCACCGTAAAAAAGTCTGAAAGTTCTCAAACAAATGCTTTACAATACTACATTCTCAGCTCAAATACCATCTCTAGCCAGACACTCCCTTTAAACCAATAATCTAACACTGCAAACTAGACAGAAGGAAAAGGTCAAATTTAAGCAATATTATTAGTACGACTTTGTGACATCGTAGCTCCTTTAATTTTGATCTTTGTTCTTCTCAATTACAAAGATGAGTTAGAATTAAAACTGATAAGATTTCAATTTACTTTGTTTCACGTGCTAAATTAACCGATCTAAATCTGAACGTCAAAAGTCAGAACCCCGGGGATTTCAATCAATTAATTAATTAATTAATTCAAGAAATTTGTTAGTCGACACAATAATGCATGTAAGAAATTGATATAGATTTCCCAAACAGGGATAAAAGATCACCAAAATTATTTTAAACAGGATTTTAACTGAAAAATTTCTTATTAATGAGTCCAATTTCCCAAAAATATTTTTTTTGGTAATTATTCACTTAAAAACTTTGTATTCATTACAAAGAAAACACCTCAAAATCTAATTTTATAATCCCAATATCTTAGCAACTGGATGGTGCAAATTAATAATATTTAAACTTTGACTGCTTGATTTTTGAAAATTTAGAATAGAATACTATAAATGAAGAAGATAATATATTTACCAAGTGCGTCTGTACACTGTTTGATGAAATCAGGATCAAATTCAAAAAGAAGATCGTCACCATCCAGGAATCTCTCAGCAGGAAAGAACTGCATATTCTCACACAAAGTTTCAACATTGTCACACGGCTGCTTTTCTTCCCTTTATTCATATTAATATACTGGTTATTAAATCCATATTGGTTCTAATAATGACATGAGTATTCTAATATAAGTAACAGTTGAATTGAATACATTACATCTACATTTTATCATGAGTTTGTTTGATTCAAAGCAACGTCAATTCAGCAGAACTGAATTGGTATAAAATAATGTAAGATATGGCGTAATAAAATTTTTAATTTTTGTTCTTTTTCAGAAATGTACAGTGTACAGTGTACAGTGTACAGTGTACAGTGTACACTGTACACGGAGTTAATCATTAAACAATTCATCTAATTAAAACTCTTGTATTGCGCAACATTTCAAATAAAGTTAGAGTCTGAACAGCGGAAAATTTCAGTTTCTGAATGAAATCTAGGTCCAGTGTCAAGTTATAGTTAGACATAGTGGACACTGGACATTCACAGGGGCGTACGAGGGGGGGCCCTGGATGTACGCCCCCCCCCCTGCGAGGGGGGGCACTCGCAGGGGGGAGGCTTATTTAATATTACATCTGGAAATTTGTTGAAAAAACCTCGGATTCTTGATTTTAGAGGGATTACTTTTAAAGCTTTTCATTATCTTTTTTTAAAAATCATTTTGTAAATTTCTTTTTTCATTTCTTCAAAGTTCACAAACCTAAGCAGTTTAATCAATCAATTGAGAGGTTAAAGCATGGTTTCCAGCAAACGATACGTTTCGCGAAATTCCGCATTTCTTCGCGAAAATGAATGAAGCGAAAAATGCGAGAACGAAGCGAAATCTTGCGAGTTATTGCAGCAAACTCCAATATTCTAATACATTTGCAACCTAAGGACTAAGGAGTGTAAACCATTGATATTTCAACTTAGAATATTTGATCTAACAGAATTTATATAAGGTCTACGCCATTAGGTTGCAAAGATATTGGAATTTTAAAATCAGAGTTTGCGACACAGACTCAGTTCCTTAACTGAACTTACTTATACATGTAGTCTAAACGTTCTATTTCTTGAATTTCCTTAAATATTCGACTGTTTGGTTCCTGGCTTNTTGTGATTGTTGTATTTATATATATTATATAACTAATAGATAACTTGTTGTTCTTGATGTATTTATATATATTATATAACTAATAGATAACTTGTTGTGATTGTTGTATTTATATATATTATATAACTAATAGATAACTTGTTGTGATTGTTGTATTTATATATAACTAATAGATAACTTGTTGTGATTGTTTTATTTATATATATTATATAACTAATAGATAACGGGCTTAACCTGAGAAATGAGAGTAGACTTCCTTTTCCTTCGTGGCCAATTATCCAGGACAAATAGTGAAGAGGTTTACTCCTGAAATATAGGAATAGTGAAGAGGTTTACTCCTGAAATATAAGAATAGTGAAGAGGTTTACTCCTGAAATATAGGAAAAGTGAAGAGGTTTACTCCTGAAATATAGGAATAGTGAAGAGGTTTACTTCTGAAATATAGGAATAGTGAAGAGGTTTACTCCTGAAATATAGGAATAGTGAAGAGGTTTACTCCTGAAATATAGGAATAGTGAAGAGGTTTACTCCTAAAATATAAGAATAGTGAGGAGGTTTACTCCTGAAATATAAGAATAGTGAAGAGGATTACTCCTGAAATATAGGAATAGTGAAGAGGTTTACTCCTCAAATATAGGAATAGCGAAGAGGTTTACTACTAAAATATAAGAATAGTGAAGAGGTTTACTTCTGAAATATAGGAATAGTGAAGAGTTTTACTCCTCAAATATAGGAATAGTGAAGAGGTTTACTCCTAAAATATAAGAATAGTGAAGAGGTTTACTCCTGAAATATAGGAAAAGTGAAGAGGTTTACTCCTGAAATATAGGAATAGTGAAGAGGTTTACTTCTGAAATATAGGAATAGTGAAGAGGTTTACTCCTGAAATCAGTGTTTCGGATCCGTATCATTTTGATGCGGATCCGGATCCGTGATGATGGATCCGGATCCTGACTCTGATACGGATCCGGATCCGAGGTAACTTTTGATACTCTGAATCGGATTTTCCCTATTAAATGTTATGCAAGGTTATAATTTATAAACTATATTTATTATATATTCCGAAATGTAACAAAAAAAATATAGACTTTTTGGAGTAATCCTTTGGACAGGCCGATCAATCACTTCTTGAAGAGATAGTCGCTGTTAGCCTTGAGCAGGAGAAGGGCGTCCAAATTTTCGTCATGTAAATAATACATTTACGAACCATTTTGATTTATTTATTCCATGGTTTTGGTTAATTTTTGGCGCTACCCGGATCCATATCAACGTTTCCTGATACGGATCCGGATCCGGATCCGACCAAATTATACGGATCCGACCGGATCCGGATCCGAAACACTGCCTGAAATAATAGAATAACTACTTCAGTCGTTGTCGTCGCATAAATCAATACAATGGAGACGACTTCCAATTTCAATTTTCATTTATAGCAAGCTTTTAAACAGAATAGATGCACATAAAAATGGAAACAAAGAAAAGCTGTTAATTAAAAAATAAATTCTCTTTAATCGCTTGTAAACTTGATATTTGAAAAAGGCGTCTTCTTTGTATTGATATAATCGCCGACCATTGTGTAAACCTACAAGATAATCCGATAGTGAACTACAATATTTATCCTATTCGTTAGCACCTATTTTATAAAGGGGTTGCCCACAATAGATGAGACTGTAAAGACGACCTGATTCTTTAACGGATTCCAAGGTTAACTTAAAGGAATATTAAAAACTAAAAGTGTATGAAAAAAATGGGGGATTAAAGTTTGGAAAAATAAGATTACGGATTGAAATTTTTTTTTTTCTTTGAATATTTTTAACAAAATATTCAAATTCTAAGTATTAGAAGTAAAAAACGATTTTTGGAAAGGCAAGAATATAAAGTGGTCAGCGTTTATATCAATACAATGAAGACGACTTTTCTATTTTTGTTCTTATTTCTAATAAGCTTTGTTTAAAAACAAGTTTACAAGTAAACAAGAGAAGCTATTAATTGAGAGGATCTCTTTGTTTCCTTTTTTATGTGAATCCATTCTGCTTGAAAACTATGTAGAAATAAAAAAATTAAATAATAAGTCGTCTTTCATTGTATTGATATATACGACGACGACTGTTTAAGTATAATAATAATAACCTGTATCTGTCTAGGGTAGAGGGTAGGGACCAGGTTAGATCTATTTGATAAATATCTTGAGTAGGTCGTATCCTAGATTGGTAATATATTCACAAACAAATTAAAATAAACTAATGTCTGTCTCAGAAAAAAGTATCCCATGTCAAAAAATATCCTTACATCACTGTAAACATTATAGCTTGTTGGATCTATGATTAAGGTTTATGAATATCCTTGTATATATAGTATCTAGGATAAAGGTTTATGAATATGCTTGTTTATCTAGTATCTAGGATTGAGGTTTATGAATATCCCTGGGTAGGTTGTATCTAGGATTAAAATTTATGAATATCCCTGTATATCTAGTATCTATGATTAAGGTTTATGAATATCCCTGTATAGCTAGTATCTAGGATTAAGGTTTATGAATATCCTTTTATATCTAGTATCTAGGATTAAGGTTTATGAATATCCCTGTATAGGTTGTGTCTAGGATTAAGGTTTATGAATATACCTGTATAGGTTGTATCTAGGATTAAGGTTTATGAATATCCTTTTATATCTAGTATCTAGGATTCAGGTTTATGAATATCCCTGTATAGCTTGTATCTAGGATTAAGGTTTATGAATATCCCTGTATAGCTTGTTGTAGTTAGGATTAAGGTTAATGGATATCCCTGTATAGGTTGTATCTATAATTAAGGTTTATGAATATTCCTGTATAGCTTGTTGTATCTAGGATTCAGGTTTATGAATACCCCTGTATAGCTTGTATCTAGGATTAAGGTTTATGAATATCCCTGTATAGCTTGTTGTATCTAGGATTAAGGTTAATGGATATCCCTGTATAGGTTGTCTCTAGGATTAAGGTTTATGAATATCCCTGTATCGCTTGTATCTAGGATTAAGGTTTATGAATATCCCTGTATCGCTTGTATCTAGGATTAAGGTTTATGAATATCCCTGTATAGCTTGTTGTATCTTGGATTAAGAAAAGGTTTATCTAGATGTTTGAATGATTCCAGCTCTAGACCATTGTTTGGTATCAAGGAATATATCTGTTCAACCCACTCCTAAATTAAAGTGATTGATCATATATTTTGAAATTAATTCCTTTTCCATTTTTCTTCGTGTACTGTGCACTGTACAGAATGCCTTTTGCATGATCTAGTCATAATCTGAAAGACCCAATGTGACGTGATGATCAGCCCGGGGTTAGATACTGTCCGGGCAACTGCATTTTTAATAGTTTTGACACTTTTCCCACATTATTAAATAATGAAAGCATTTTCATATACTTGCCGTGTGAAAACTTTGATGTTAAATAAGTTTTAAAATGTAGTAATAATAGAAAAAATGAAAAAAAAATATTCCGGATCGAATGTCGATGTAAGATCTGTGTTTGGCTACGCTCAATAATACACGTCGAGGTTTAAATAAATACTTTATTGACTAATATTTTAAACTCAATTTATCTAAATCGAAAACATATATCAAGGTGACGTGGCAGGAATATAATGTTCATCTTGCCGCGTCAGAATATCCGGCTTCAGCCTCTTCATATTGAGTCGTCTTCCGCCACANCAGGCAGAAAAATAGTAGCATTACAAACTAATTTTTACAATATAATTTTTAAAATATGATAAATAAAGCGATAATTACAAAATAGCCCTGGTCCTGCCTATTCCAAAATGTGGTCTACCTTTTTAGTGCGCTTTAAATTAACAGAAATAATATATGTAACGTCGTCTGATTACCTGTCAATTAATTCCGGGTCTTTCTGGTTATCGCTGTATATAATAATTCTCTTCGCTCATATATATATTTGTGTATTTATATATTCGTATTTATGTTAGCTATTTTTTAAACTTTATGAATATTTTCATTTTAATTTAAGGTTGTGGGCGTCATCAAATCCATACATAAAAATATATGTTAGTTATAGCTGGCCACACGGCTGGACCGAATTGTTCGAAATTTTTTTTTAAGGAATCCATGGGTACACTGGGGGTCAAAATCGATTTTTATCTTTTTCTTAATAAATTCCCCACCCATTAAAAAATACCCCGCGAAAATAGTTGTATTCCTTCTTTTAAGGGCTGTGTGCTGAGTTAATACCTGCATTGTGTCTAGAGAGTGTTGACTTTGTACTGCAAGGGTCATGTACTGTGCAGAATAGTGTCTGTCACGGAAACTGTGTAACCTTTAACAAGACAATTTCAAACCCGTTACTGTGGGTTTTATCTAATCTAAAATTGTATTAAGTATTAATTTCTGTTTGTTTGTTAGTATGTCCAATCATAGCTCGTAAACATTTGGACCGATTTGTCTCAAATTTTAATTGGGGAACTCGATAGACCCACGGGAATGTTCTTAGCTTGGTTTAAAAACTATAAATTGAGTTTGTGGACTTTAATTTAAAAATTTTGGTTTGCCGGCAAAGCTGGGTTCCCAATCTAGTTAAACTTCCAATCATATACCAGATTAAAAATCTAAAAAAAACTTGTTGGGTACTTTTTATACTTTTTACTTTATAAAATGAAAACATGGGCATACTTTTGAGTTTTGATAAACAAATCTATAAGAAAAAAGAAAAGAGAATACTGGCAAATTCAAGTGCTATTTAAAATTTATTTAATTATCGAAACCACGAAACCCTGCTTCAAATCAGACTTTTTGTTCGAAAAAAAACGGTCAACCAATTATGAAGCCTCACCACAAAACTGAAGTGATTCTTACAAATGTCAAATTAGTTTTGTGTTACGAGTACTTTATATTAATTAATAAATTATCTGATGTTACAATTAATTAATAAAATTTGAATTTTGGATATTCTAAATTAACAATTAAATATTAAAAGAAATTAGAGTAGAAAATAAAAATAACCTTTTGCTCATTTCTGCATCGGTCATTCCCTCCGGAGAGAGAGATTTAGTATTCCCCCACATAAACTTAGACATGGGATGTCCCTCAGCGATCCCTCCATAGATCTGCGCAATCCTTATTTGAAATAAAAATTAAGACGGATGTCATATTGGTCATATTGGTCAAAACATTGTTAATTAAATATTTTTCTTTCTGAAAAAGGGGTGGGAGGATTTTTACAGAACGCATCCCCCCCCCCCTAGAACCAATCAAATCAAATCAAATCAAATCACATCAAACCAAACTAAACCAAACCAAACCAAACAGGAGAATGCTTTTAGCCAACATTGTTTAAAAATTAAACTTACTTCCTCCTCATCATCGAGTTCTCCTTTAGCAGCTGTTTCTTCTTTTGCAGCAAGAAGAGCTTCCTCCTCGTCAAGTTTATCTGGAAGAAATTAAAGAAATAAATTTCGTTTCCAAAAAAAATGGATCCGGATCCAGGTCATGAACATGTGTTTCAGATTTACTGATTTTTTGAACAGAAGAAGAATTTACGAATTATTTTTCGTACTTTTTAAAAGTAAAAAAGTTTTTCAATTATTTTTATGCATCAACTTGATGAACCAATTAGAGATAAGGACATTTTCGATAATCTCCCTTTTTTTCAACAATTCAGATTTAGTTTTGAGAAAAAAGATTTTTTTTTGCTGTTTTTAAGTTTTTATTTCGGATATTTTTGCGGATCCGGATCCAGGAAGTTAAAATGTTGCGGATCCAACGGATCCGTATCCTAAGCACGGGTTTCCAATAATTCAATTAAGTTCATTTTGAGACCTACCTAAGGGATAAGTGCAGTCGGATATAAGAAGAACTGTTAAGCCATTCTTAAGCCTATAAATAATTTTTGTAAATTTTCATGAGAGCGTTTTTGCGACAATTTATCAAATATCAGGAGTGTACACTGTACATTTTATTGAAAATTATCCCCCGCCCCCCCGAAGATATTTAGGTCTGCACGAAGCACAAAAAACTTTTTCTTTTAAATTTCCACAGATCTTCGAAAATGAAATTCTTGTTTCTTTAAGTTTTTTTTTAACATATTTTCTTTTTCTTAAAAATAAACATCGTTGCCAAATATAAGATTAATATATTCTAAATAACTACCGGATAGCTCTATACTCCTTCTTGTCAGTTGAAGCTTTCTCAGGAGTTTGTAGAACAGTTGCTGTTCTCATCAGTTCAGGGACTGGACTAAATATTAATACCATTAAATTATATATTAAATTATTTCAGGGAATTGACTGAACACACAAACATTGCTTAATTTCAGGGATTTGGGCTCAAAATATAAGATTAGAAATTAGAATCTTAATGGAGCACTTTTAGAACTTTCAAGTGACCCTCCATTAGAAAGGGGCATACCCGATTCACACCGGTTATTAAACCTTTATCTGATAACTCGTTGTTTTTCTAGATCATAAATGTTAAATGTTAAACTTTTTATTCAATGATTAAGTGCAACATGTCACATTTAAAGAGAAGCAAGTGCAACAATTGAGTAAATTTGAAATGGGTAGGTTCTACTTTCGTAGTTGTCCATAGAAGGCTCCTTCTTCATCAGTGCAGCCTAAAGACGGGTTACTGCAATACATATACAGTTCTATTTTGAATTAAGAATCAGGTAAATTATGGATCCAATGAACCAGGCAAAAAAATCCTCCCCAAAAACGTTCATTAAACAATCAGGCAAAAGTACCTAAAATGATCATCCTAGGATAGTAAGGAAAGGAAACAGTTCAGGTCGAGACCAAAATTAAATGTTTGAAGAAAATTAAAAAAATTAAATATTGAGAAAAATTAAAAAAAGTAAAAAAAAGTTTTTAAAAATTGTTTAAGTAAAAAACTGGAAGTGTCATTCATTTTAAAGAGTACCGTTGTGAATCTATAAATGGAGAATAAATTAAAATTACTTCTTCACTCTACAGTCCCATTATGGCCCACAGTTCTATTAATGGGGACCAGGGCCACTTCAAGTTACCGTTAAAGGTCCTTCAAGAAACGATTTGATAGCAAATGAGAAGTCCATAAAGTTATCTCAAAAAAGTTAAGAAGTTGTAAGAAAAAACACATTTTTCAAAGTTTTGCAGAAATTCAGTGTTAAGATCCATTTAATTTTAATGCGGATCCGGATTCTGGAAAAAAATGGATCCCGGATCCGGGAAATTAATATTTTTAAAAGTCTACAGATTTTTGTATACAAAGAAATTTTAAAACTTATTTCTCTCTTTTTTTGCTCATTTTTATGCTAAAACTTTATGACTCATTCAGTGATTAAGACATTTTTAATAGTCTCTCTTTAATCAACAGTTCAGATCTGGGTTTTGAGGCCAAAGTTTTTTTTACAGTTTTGGTTGATATTCTGCCCCTGTGATCCAGGAAGCCAAAATGTTGCGGATTCTAGGCACTGACGAAATTAATAAATCACCTGAACTGAAAATCATTGGTTATAGAAAACGGGGCAGGATTTGGTTTTACTTTCTTAGCTCCAGGCCCAGGTGCAGCTCGGACTTTCGTTCTTTTAGGCATTGTAGAGCCTGAGAAGATACGGGTCAGATCTTGGTTTATGTCACTAGTATACAAGGTTCGAATCCACACACTAAACAATTTTTTCATGCATTCTTTTTCTGAAATGAATAAAAATTAGAATTTTCGTTTCTTTTTCCGTTCAACGGTCTGATAGTCTCCCTCCTGGTTTGCAAGACTTGACATGAGAGCTTTCGTCCTGCCTCGTCTCTCCTCGTCCAACTCTCTGCGCTCCTTGTCCTTCTGGTTGGCAAGGAAGGCAACGTCCTTCCTAATCTCCTTCCTGGCTCCCTTCTTCTCCTGCTTGACCTTGTGTCTGAGCTTCTGTTCCTCCAACAAAGTTTTATCTCCTGTTCTCTTCTTCTCAAAAGGTTTAAAATCTTCCTCAATATTCGGCTCCATCATTCTCAGCATTTTAACCTGCTTCGCTGGTCTCACAACAGCGCCCTGCTTGCCTGGTAGATTCTGGATCAATTCCAGAATTTCGTCAAATTTTTCGCGGGTTTCTGAAGGATAATGTTCCCTCATTATATGACCTAGTAGTGTAGACAGTGATCCGAAAATTTCTGAAGCAGCTGGAATATCACGATATAGATGAAGAAGTTTGATTGTTATCCGATTTGCACTGTGAACGCAAGAAACTTTGAACTTGGTATCCATTTCTCTAACAGATGTGATCTCACATATCTTAAGTTTATCCACAGGTCCAGAGTAGGGGGTTTCCAGTAGAAGGAGAGCCCCTCCCTTGCATGGGGGGACTGGTCTTGGAGCAGGATTTTTACTACACACATGATAAATACCAGAGAGAAAATTTACGAGCTCAGGAATAAACCGTTTTGAGAGCATGACACATTCTGTGAGTGTGCTGGCTAGAAAGAGTCCTCCGGCAAAGGTTGGCCTATCCAGCGGCCGAGCTGTAGATAGTATAGAGGACATAAAGGTCAAGACTGGAGTTACAACCGGATGTCGGAAATCACTGGCCGGAAACAAAATGATGGCCAGCTTTAAGAAAATTAAAGTTTCCAATCCTGGGATTGATTTTCTGGTTTGCGAATCGAAATCCCTGAACTTTTCAGCCACTACTTCCTGAACAGCTTTGGCAGCCTGGAGCTGGAACATGCTGGTCAACTGGAACAGGAACGGAATTGTCACCTCAATAGCTTTTAGTCCTATTTTCTCCAGATTATAATCCCCGCTGGACTCCTCATCGAATGCTGCTGCACAATCCTGGATAAATTGAAGTAGGAGAGGGAAAAATGCTGCAAGTTTATCCTTATTTCCCTCACCGAGGCTTGGATGGTTACATTTTAGAATTCTTTCCAGAACTAGTTTAATTTCATCTACACTGCGTCCTGTAATGTGAGAATTAAACTCTTCGTAAGTTGAGGGAACAGTGAATGAGTAGGGGAGTTCAGCACTAGCTTTCTTTATCATGTCCTTAATCTCAGCATCAAGTCTATCTTTCTCATTCTCATCAATCTCCTTGTCTTCTTCCTCAAGGTCGGAGTATTTGTCCTCATCTTCATCCTCCTCCTCACCTTCATCACTGTCCTCCTCGTCTTCTTCCTCTTCCCCATCACTCTCATCTTCTGCTTCTTCCTCCTCTTCATCACTTCCTTCGTCCCCCTCTTCAGCACCCTCTTCCCCTGATAGCAGTTGCTTTAACAATTTTCTTTTCTCTTTTTTACTCATTTTATTTTTTTTCTTCACTTCCCCATCATTCATGTCTTCGACATTTATTGAAGATTTGGAGGATACATTTTCCTTTTCTCCTCTCATTCTTTTCAATCTGTCTTGCTCTAGTTTGTCCAGTTTTTCCTTCTCTTCTTTAATAACCTCGTCCTCTGTCTTTAATCTATCTGTTCCTCTAGCCTCCTTCTTCTCGTATGTGAGCTGGCGAACCAACATGTCGTATGGATCATAGTCGGCGTTTACCTTCTCCTCAACCTCATCCCGTCGACGAATCATCGATGAACTTCGAACTGATCCAAACAGCTGTTTCCAGTTGTCGTCCAATTCATTCGTCTTTTCCTCTGTCTCCTCGTCCAGCTTCCGCTTATCTGCTTTTCTTTTCTTGCTTTCTTTTATCAATGTTTCGATCCATTCCTTCCTCGTGTTTCCTCTCCCCTCCTTAAATTCGTCATCAGTTTTTGTCATGAAACCACCAAAATGTGCCTCTTCAACAAACTTGGCATTGAGTCGTTCTTCCTCCTCCGCATCGTCGTCGCTGTATGGATTGTCGAACTTGTCGATCTCTTCTACTTTAGTTCCGCCGTGTGTTAGATCGTATTCGTCTCCAAGATTAAATATTGACTGTTTACCGGACCCCCGAAGCCTTTCAGCTGTGTATCTAAAACAAATAAAAATAAGACTTTTATTTGACAAGTTAAAAACGCTCATAAAGTCTAACAGGGGTCATCAAGATACATTTTGTTTTTATAAAAACAATTTAAACATTCAAGTAATTAATTTCCACATAAAAAAAAACAGTTATAATACTGTGAGAACCAGAAAACGATAATTAATCGTATTTGATGATGTTAAAATATTTATAATAGACACTTATTAATTCACTTAGATAAATTGGTCTGTTTACACCGTATAATTTCATGTTGATTGGACTATTCAAAATCATAACTTAAGTCAAAAGGTCGTCTTCTTATTTCAGAGTTTGTTGGTTATTACTGTATGCAAAACATCGATCTACCCTGGAACTTGCTTCAAAAATGTTTCAAGAGTTCTTTCAAACATTTTATCAGTAAGTTTAACTATTAACCTCTTTTATTTTTAAAATTAGTTAAAATATTTAGTTGGCTGATTTTGAAAAAAGATGTTTAAACACATCTGATGATTAGCCGTGTCTGATAACATGGAGGTTAGAAATTATTTATTTATTTCCCAAACGATGTTGACGGGAAATCTGAGGGAATAATATTTACTTTTTTACCGCCGTTTTACTAACATTACCGAAGACCTATAATTCCCCCAACAGAGGGAGATTAAGTTACATAACGTCCCTATGGACTGACTATAAGAAATATAACCACCCGCTCTGATAACGATATAAAGAGCTAAAATTTGTTTCAAACTTATTTTGAAATTAGCCAACAAAAAAAATCTTATCGCTTTTAAACCCCAAATCTGAAATGTTGAAAAAAGAAAAATTTTCAAAAATGTCCATATTTCTGAATGGTTCATCAAGCTTTACAAAAAAAATACCGAAAAAAGGAGAAAATTTGAAAATTTTTCTTTTGTTCATCATATCTGCTAGGGTTAAAGACATGTCCAATGTTCATGACCTGGAACCGGATCCATTTATTCCAGTGCGGATCCAGGATAAATGGATCCTAAGCACTGATCGAAGGTACCTGGCAATCATCTTGTCCTCTGCAGACAGATTATTGTCCTTCTCCCCAATCCTCTTGTCTAGGAACATGTTACTCTTGTTCTTCATCTTGTATTCTTGTAACAAAGTTTCTTTTCTCTAGGCATAAATATTGTTTAAATACTGTAGACGTAATTTCACAGTGATCCTCCATTTATAGAGTGGCAGGTCAGATTCACGACGGTAATCTTAAAACCCTTTGCATAAATGATAAATAAGATATCCTTATTCTTAAGCTGAAAAAATGATTTAATTTCAACTGAATGAGACTACTTGCGGATTCGCACTGCAGAGACACTACAGAAAATTGAAGTCATCACCTTAATAAGTAGTAAAACGAAACTATCTTACAGATCATCTCTCAGATTTAGATTTAAAGGGTATCGTTGTGAATCTAACATTCCCCTTTCAGCAAATCGCGAAGGTCAACAGCCCGGAAATAATAATTCTAAGGCAAATAGAGCTAACAATTTTCGTGATGTGCTTAATCTCTAACATCACCAGAAAAGTATATTTTTAGCGAAAAAAAAAGATCGTAAGAAGTAAAAGTTGTTTGACACAATCTTCAGTTTCCACACAAGTTTTGCAGGATCATTTTTGAATATTAAACCCTTGACCGATAATATTTACAAACAGGCGTAAATATTTTCTTGAAAAATCACCCCTCCCACTCCAAAGTATGGATACGCGGAGCGGAATTTTGTTTGGGGATTAATTCGCTGAATTTGGGAAATTAAATAATTCAAAGGGAAAAAAATTGTTGGGTAAAATGTATACAAGGATGAAAAAATTTGCCTTTTGATGAGCATTTCTGTTTGCATATTGAATATTAATCCAGTTCACGCGTTGCATTAATTCATTAAAACCTTGGTTTGGACCGTCCACAAAAAAGGATTTCTAACCCTTAATTTACGACAAAGCAACCAACGAAAAATTTCTGGTTTGAGACAACTCTAGTGATCCCACATAACTTACCACTTGGATAGCTTTAGCTCTAGCTACGCCAGGTTTACCAATATCATTCTTAGTTTTCCGTCCCAGAACCTTCTGCTTCGTTCTAACAGTTCGAATATCAAAAGGATTTAATTTGACAATTCCACCCTTCTTTGCGGCAATTGCTTCTGCCATTCCTTTTTTGTTCTTCTTCGTTTTGGCCATTTTAACTCTGAAAGAATAAACATGAAAGCGGGGAAATTAGAACAAAAAATTTAGCTTTTATTCGAAACTTTAAAGACACCACTTTTTGTTTTGATCTTCTTCCCAGGAGTGGTTCTTTCAGTTTCTTCTGCTTTCCTCTTTTTCTTTCCGGAGTTGTCAATTTTAGCCGGGGCTTTCTTCCCAGGAGAAATTCTTTCTACGTCGGACAATCTCTTTCTTTTTTCTCCAGCTTTCTTCGTTACCGACGATTTAGCTGGAGACGTTGCCTCCGCGGACTTCTCCGAAGAAGTTGTTTCAGAATCATCAGATTTGGGTTTCTGTTCCTCTGTCGTTAGTGGAACAGATTCGGAAGATTCTGTTGTCTTCTTTTTCTTCAGTTTCTTCTTACGGCCACCCTCGTACTTCTCTTCATCAAAGTATTCAACAGAGTGGACAATTTTCCTCAAATCCTGCTTAACTAGATCCTGCAAGTTGGTCGGAATCTTTGGAGGTTTTGGGAATATCTCTTCTCCTTCCTCGTTCTTCTTATCAATGTCTGCAAATTTGATATTTTCGTACAAAGAGTCTGTTGTCTTAGTTGTGTCATCCGTAGCGGCGGTATCGTTAGTGTATGTAGTATCATTATCCGACTCATACTCCTCATCCTCATTTACATCTTCTTCCATTTCTTGACTCCTCCCTTCAGTAATTTTCCAGTTCTTTTTGATAATTTCTCCAGGAAATCGGTAGGACTGGTCCAATCTTTTAACCTATTTCGAAAAAAATAGCATTTATACTTTTAAAACAGAAACAATCAATACCATTGGAAACTTGAATTTGTTTAAGAAAGGTTCTTAAAAATGAACGAAAGTTCTTAAGATGACTCGGGCAGTAGAATTCGAGCATGCAAACATTCATTAACGTTTATTAGATACAGGGTTACCAACAAAAGATGAGACTGTAAAGACGGCCTGAAACTTTTTAAATATGATGATTACAAAGTTAAATATTTTCTTCTGCCATAAATGTAGTCGTTAAATGGCTTACTTCTTGATTTGACAAGGAACTAAGAAATGTATTATAACCCGAACCTGTAAGTTCTCTCGATGTATTTCGTTTTGACCCTTTCTAGTACAGTTGGAATATAATCATCTGGAGTTTCCACCAGTTCAACACGTACGACACCTCGCAGAACCTGAATATATAAAATATAATCATCTGGAGTTTCCACCAGTTCAACACGTACGACACCTCGTAGAACCTGAATATATAAATGGTTTTTTTGTATGTCCGATTGTAACTCAGGAACCCTTTGACCGATTTGCCTTAAATTTTGCCTAGTTTTGAGTTTCTTAGTTGAGTGGGTCCACTTCACTTTAATAGGAAAAAAAAGAGATAAAATCGCAATTTACGACCAAGCGCAGTAAAACTACGGAGTAACTTTAAGTACCATGGGCAATGCTGGGTTTTCAAGCTAGTATATGCTAGTATATATTATATATATAAGAGATAAAATCTTCATTTACAACCAAGCGCAGTAAAACTACGGAGTAACTTTAAGTACCATGGGCAATGCTGGGTTTTCAAGCTAGTATATGCTAGTATATTATATATTTATATATAGCATATATACTAAACATGACTTATAAAGGGTTACCCACAAAGGATGAGACTGCTAAGACGACTTTAAGATATGATGATCCCTGGGTTAAATGTTTTTTGTCTTTTAATGGCTTCTTTAATGATTTGGCAAATAGAAAAAACAAGTTTAACGTTGCACGGCTTTATGAAAATAAAGAAACAGCCAATGTATACATTCTGTGTACAGTACAGTACTGAGTAAGTCGTCTTTGAAGTCTCATTGGTTGTGGGTAACCCTGTAGTTTAAATTTTTTTCCCTTTAAAATTTCAAAAATGATCTTTAAAAACAAAAAATAAGGGATCTGCTACATAGAAAAGTGATTTTCAACACGAATATCATAATCAATACAAATTTTGAATGACTACTAAGTACTAGTGGTTATATGAAATTATTTTTACACAATTTCACGTCTTATAAAATCATAATTAACTACGCAGTGCAAAAAAACGACAAAAAAAAGAAACAACTAAAGACACATCACCAATTAGAATTTGTACCTTCTCTTCATCAGTTTCTCCTCCAGTAGCAGGAACAATACCAGGACAATCTATTAGGTATATTTTCCTCATGAGAGTTATATACTGCCATACTTTAGTCTCACCAGCAATAGGAGCTGTCTTACATACTTTCTTATTCCTAGATGGACAACATTTTAGGTATTTTCCCTTAGGCGACTTCCCATGTGAAAACTTCTCAAGGTAATGTTAGGTCGTCTTAGGCTGCAATGGGGACCGAGCGCTGCTGCTAGGATGGACTAGTAGGCCAAGCGCTGCGGCTAAGACGAACTTTGGAAGTTGATGCTTGGGAAATTGCACATTTGGGATGTTGACACTTAATACTCTTGAGAAGTTGCTGCTTGGGAAAAAGCCTATTGAAAGTACCTTACATCGATATTAACAATAAGGTAATAAATCTCTATAAATCTAATCACGTGAAATGTGGATAGATGAATGATCAAATATCAAAACCTACAAGTAAAAAGCAAAAAAAGCAAGATTAATTTCGATTAAACTACTGTTTCTGGTGGTTTTAAAGGTAAGTTAGTAAGATAGGTTAAAACTTGATCGGGATAAAGTAAAACTCTTAAAACTGTAAACCAAGAAGACGACTGATGGTCATGATTTTAAATAGCACAACATAAAACACTGCAAGCGTGCAATGAATAGATAAGAGATAATTAAGAAATAATTCAAAGGAATGATTGGTTTAAAATACAAAACTTTCGGCCATTTTAATTTTTGAATCAAGTTTACAATACCTGAGCGCATTGATAACGCTGGATTTCCCTGTGTTAGGATATCCTATAAACCCAACAGATATCTGTTTCGAGGACTGATGAAGCTTCCCCAACTGACGCAGTAGGTTGATCAAAGCTCCCTTTCCGAATGGATGATTCATCGACGCATGGAAAGCTATCGTAGGAAACTCCTGCGTTAAAAAAACAAAACGTTATCAAAATATAAAATAACAGGATCACCATTATTAAAGGAACTGTAAGCGTAATTTCAAGTGACCCTCCATGCAAAGAGAGCAATGCAAGTAACAAGTAACATAACGGTACTATTGATACCCCAGGACTGTTCATTGAGTAGAGAGATCTTTCTGTTTAAATATATTCACACCGGCTTAAATTCCTCGCAATAAGACTGTACGCTGTGTACAGCCTGAACTCAAACAGCTGATCTGCTACTTCATACTTGCTTAACTCGAAAATAGACCGTTTGACGTTAACAGGTTTTCAGACATACAAAAGATTTATTTTATGCCACTTTTAGAACGTAACTATTGACTTCTATGTAACCCAATTTACCTGAGATAGAAGTGCAAACCACTTCTGTGTGACCCAATTTACCTTAGATAGAAGTGCAACCCACTTCTGTGTGACCCAATTTACCTGTGATAGACGTGCAACCCACTTTTGTGTAACCCAATTTACCTGTGGTAGAAGTGCAACCCACTTCTGTGTAACCCAATTTACCTGTGATAGAAGTACAACCCACTTCTGTGTAACCCAATTTACCTGTGGTAGAAGTGCAACCTACTTCTATTTAACCCAATTTACCTGAGATAGAAGTGCAACCCACTTTTGTGTAACCCAATTTACCTGTGATAGAAGTGCAACCCACTTCTGTGTAATCAAATTTACCTGAGATAGAAGTGCAACCCACCTCTGTGTAACCCAATTTACCTGTAATAGAAGTGCAACCCACTTCTGTGTAATCCAATTTACCTGTGATAGAAGTGCAACCCACTTCTATGTAACCCAATTTACCTGTGGTAGAAGTGCAACCCACTTCTATTTAACCCAATTTACCTGTGGTAGAAGTGCAACCCACTTCTGTGT
>NW_019402177.1:0-17500 GCF_000591075.1 Eurytemora carolleeae
TACACATGTTTTACTTTTCTACATACACATGTTTTACTTCATATTCAGCTATTTATCCATTTTTTTCAGCTATTTATACATTTATTTAGCTATTTATCCATTAATTTAGCTATCTAATTCATTAATTTAGCTGAATAAATTTCACTTGATGATCAAATATATGATTCTACTAATGAAAGGATATTCATAAAATGTATATATATATATGATAATAAAATATATATTAGTTTACACCTATAGTACAATATTCAATATATTAATTATATATATCACATTAGCTAATCAAGGAATCATAAATTTATTAGATACAGGATACAAAATCTATACAGGATACACGATACATAATGTATCCAGGATACAGGATACAGGATAATCTATAAAGGATACAAGATCCAGGATACATGATAGAGGATACATAATAATATATAAAGGATACAAGATCCAGAATACAGGATAAAGGACACCAAATAATCTGTCCAGGATACAGGATACATAATAATATATAAATGATGCTAGATGCAGGATGCAGGATAAAGGATACATGATAATCTATACAGGATACAGTATAAAGGATACATAATCTATACAGGATACAGGATGCAAGAACACAAAAGGGATACAACAATTTTTTTCTCTATATTTTCAAGGACATACGTTTTCAAAATTGACATACAATTAATAAGAAGTGTTGCAGGCCCATTTGTTATTTATTTAATGAGGGAGCAAGGATGTAATTAGTATTTATTTATTGGAAGTTAATTACTCTGTATGTTCTAGGTATGTTATCAATCAATAAATCGATGATTGTGGAAAAGGTAATTAATTATCAGAACTTTAATGAGACTGTAGAGACTTTAGAGACTGTAGAGACTGTAGAGACTGCAGAGACTGTAGAGACTGTAGAGACTGTAGAGACTGAAGAGACTGTAGAGACTGTAGAGATTGTAGAGACTGTAGAGACTTTAGTGACTGTAGAGACTGTAGAGATTGTAGAGATTGTAGAGACTGTAGAGACTGTAGAGACTGTAGAGAATGTAGAGACTGTAGAGACTGTAGCGACTGTAGAGACTGTAGAGACTGAAGAGACTGTAAAGACTGTAGAGACTGTAGAGACTGTAGAGACTGTNCTATCTATCTATCTATCTATCTATCTATCTATCTATCTATCTATCTATCTATCTATCTATCTATCTATCTATCTATCTATCTATCTATCTATCTATCTATCTATCTATCTATCTATCTATCTATCTATCTATCTATCTATCTATCTATCTATCTATCTATCTATCTATCTATCTATCTATCTATCTATCTATCTATCTATCTATCTATCTATCTATCTATCTATCTATCTATCTATCTATCTATCTATCTATCTATCTATCTATCTATCTATCTATCTATCTATCTATCTATCTATCTATCTATCTATCTATCTATCTATCTATCTATCTATCTATCTATCTATCTATCTATCTATCTATCTATCTATCTATCTATCTATCTATCTATCTATCTATCTATCTATCTATCTATCTATCTATCTATCTATCTATCTATCTATCTATCTATCTATCTATCTATCTATCTATCTATCTATCTATCTATCTATCTATCTATCTATCTATCTATCTATCTATCTATCTATCTATCTATCTATCTATCTATCTATCTATCTATCTATCTATCTATCTATCTATCTATCTATCTATCTATCTATCTATCTATCTATCTATCTATCTATCTATCTATCCATCTATCAATCTATCTATATTTCTTTCTATTTATCTATATATCTATCTAGCTATTAATCTATCTATCTGTCTATTTATCTTGTCTATGTTTCTGTCTGTTTATCTCTTTCTTTTCTTATGGATCTATTTATCAATATCTATCCATCTTTTTATCTATCTTTCTATCCATGCATGTTATATCTATCTCTATCTATCTCCTAACAGAAATTTAAAGGTTAAAAATTAGATTCTTAGGTTCTTACACGAACCATATTTTTAAACTTAGATTTTGTCCTTAATGTACAATATAAATATAGATACAAAAATCAAGCTTATAGATTCATATTTATGCAAATAGATATATATCTATAAATGAATAATATATTTATATATAGATAGATAGATGAGATATAACAAGGAACAATAGATGAACAGGATGTTACTTCTATACTTATACATATTGAGGACACACCCTATCTATCTATCTATCTATCTATCTATCTATCTATCTATCTTATCTATAATCTATAATCACTACAACTGTGTAAACGTAAAGCAAAGTAAACCCCGGAACTAATTGGACCAGAACAATATTAAACATGTTGATATAAAGACTTCCTCTGCAGGGGGGGGGGAGGACATAACGTCCAAATAAAGTGAATTTCACATTAGACTTTGACAAATTTAGCTTCTCTTTCTAAAGAGCTATTGAGAAGAATAATAAGATTTAAAATTTGCAACCATAGTTGTTTTATGTTTTTTTTCATTCTTGAGCGTTAAATAAAAAAGGAGCTATAAGGTAAAAAAGTCATAGCAGAAATTTCGCTTAAATTTTCTTATGTGTATAAATTGGACCGAAGATATTGGTAATTGCAATATATCTATTTATACATATATTTCTTTATCTATCTGTCTATCTATATATCTATCTATTTATCTATCTATATATCTATCTATCTATCTATTTATATATCTATCTATTTATATATCTATCTATCTATCTATTTATATCTATCTATTTATATATCTATCTATCTATATATATATCTATCTATATATTTATCTATTTATATACCTATCTATCTATCTATCTATATATCTATCTATCTATCTATCTATCTATCTATCTATCTATCTATCTATCTATCTATTTGTCTATCTAATTATTTATCTATCTCTATATCTAACTGTCTATCTATCTATCTATGTATATCTCGTGTACACTGATATTCATTGTATATTGATGGATTTAATGTGAAAACTTAGTTTTTCTCATTTCCTGACTTTTTGTTTTAATTGTGCAGATATTGTAACCCTTGCTATCCATCCATCCATCCATCTATCTATCTATCTATCTGTCTATCTATCTATCTATGTATCTATCTGTCTATCTATCTGTCATATTTACCCGTATAATTATCGATATCGATGATATATATTGATCGATTAGTACAGAGAACAGGGTACAGGGTGCTCCAAAAAAGTGCAATTTTCATTTTTATTTACCCAGTTAATTTTACTTTAAAGTTTTTCAACATGTACTTTATAAAAGAGGCTGGGTTTGGAAATACGATTTTTTCAATCTATTAGTTTTATTTTCGGGACATCCATACATTGTACAAATAAAAGCAGTTTTTTTTCTTAATTTTAAGGTTTTTGTTTTTGTTATTAATTTGTATCAATATGTTATTTGTCAATTTAGAATAAATAAACCTTTTATCAAGGTGAATTTAATTTTACCTAAACCTAAGCTTTTCCGTTTAACTGTATTAACAAGTGTATTATTTGATCATTTTGCAGACACACACTACGGACACAAACACTACTGCATGTCGGCGCTGTAGTTTGTATCGAGCTGACATGTCTATAATTAAAACTAATTATGTCTAATTATTTAATTATTTAATAAAAACTTGTTTCTCGATATTTTAGCTTTCAATGTCTCCTAGTTTACTCAAACAACATAAAGACAAATACGTGGGTACGCTACAATTAATATTTTCAATTGCTATTAGGGTTTTGGGGGAACATATTGTTATTGTAAAGGGGGTTTGGAGGAAAACATTTATATAGATCATTTATAGGAAGTGAATACAAAGCTTGAACAAGTGAAAAAAATTGCCTTTAGTATTTTTGAAATTTTGATTTTGTGCTGAAGAATTTAAAGTGATTAACGATTTTGGTGACATCATTGTCAATGCATATAGGAGGGGGGGGGGGGTAACATGGGGGGGATTTTATTTTATTCCTCTTTGTTCCTATATGCCCTATTTATGTTATATATCCCCCTGTATTGAGGTTATAAAGCCCCCCTGTGGGGGTATTTATGAAGACTGAAGCTGGAAATTTACAAGATGAAATTTCACTTCATTTCACCAGATCATGAATATTTCAGGGTTTCAGCCAGTTTTTATATTTCAATTCAGACAATTCGTTAAAGGGAGTGTATACGTAATTTTTAGTGACCCTCCTTTTCTACACCCCTGTATGCCGAGTCCATTAGCGCCTGATCCAATCAGGGTTCCGTCATGTGTTTGTTGTCTATTCTCAACCAATAGAATTAGTATGGCGGTAACATCTATCTTTCTATCTATCTTATTATAGTAAATGGAAATATTTACTTCTACTGAAACTATAGAGTCCAGTGGCATGTCCCCTTTAGAATGGTATTTTAATCTTTGTCTGAATCTGATCAAGAAAGAACAAAAAGATAACTTCTTCTTTTTTACTCAAATAAATGTTTAATGGAACCGTTCTGACCCTTTAGTAAAAATAAATTCAACCTATATGAAGTATAAAGACCGGAAAGGTTGACCCGGCTAGTCCTGTCCATAGAGCTAGGTACAGTACAAACTGGGACCGGAAAGGTTGACCCGGCTCGGAAATTCAAATGTACTACAGGTGTCCGTGTGACTCTTAGTGGGGAGTCTCTTAAAATCAAGCGCACAGTTCCTTTTTATTTTAATTCAGACAATTCGTTGTACCCATCCTCATACAGTTTTAATCCCATTTAGTTCTGTTCAATTTCAGCCCTTCCATTCGTTCCCTTCCCTTTCTCATCCCATCCATTCTATCCCATTCATTATATTCAATCCTTTCTCATCCATTCATTCTATCCAACTCTTTCTCATCCCATCCATTCTATCCAAACCCTTTTCAATCCCATTCATTCTATTCAATCCTTTCTCATCCATTCTATTCTATTCAGTTCTTTCTCATCCTATCCATACCATCCTTGTCGTTTCATTCATTAAAAAAAATCTTTCTCATTCCGTTCATTCTATCCATTCCTTTCTCATCCAAACCATTTCTATCCAAACCCTTTTAATCCCATCCATACTATCCAATTCTTTCTCATCCCATCCATTCTATCCAAACCCTTTTCAATCCCATTAATTCTATTCAATCCTTTCTCATCCATTCTATTCTATCCAGTTCTTTCTCATCCTATCCATACCATCCTTGTCGTTTCATTCATTAAAAAAAATCTTTCTCTCCGTTCATTCTATCCATTCCTTTCTCATCCAAACCATTTCTATCCAAACCCTTTTAATCCCATCCATACTATCCAATTCTTTCTCATCCCACGCCTTTTATCTAGTCATTTTTCCATTTTATCCTTTTATACGGTCAATTATATCATCCAATCTATTCTATCCATTCTTTTCTCATTCCATTAATTCTATCCAAATCCTTAATCATCCAAACCGTACCTTTTCAAACGTCGCAATTAGTTTATTTCATTAACAGTCCCTTTAGTATATTTTTAATTTGCAAGAATTGAAATAGTTTCTAATATTGAAATACTGTGTTTTAATAGTTGAACTACTTAACTGTATATTTAGTTATGGGCAGTTGCAAGTTTCGCATTAAAAAGGTTGCAATGAACATTTTGTTTTGCATCAAGACAAGTCCCTTTTCAAATAATTCTAATGAGAAAAGTACTGCATATTGTGTGGGGGAATTGTTTTTTGAAAATTTATGAAATTTAAATTTTTCATTTTTATCAAATACATATATTTATCTGACTTTCCACTTATAGAAGCAAAGATTTCTAAAGAGTTGTATTTTATATTCAATTTAGAATTAAGCGTCGAAAAGGGAAGAGAGAGAGGGGGGCGCCCTTTTTCACAAAGAAGCAAGGGTGTATTTGTGTGAAACCATTGAAAGCTCCTAAACTATATAAAATCTGAAAAAGATAGATAGATAGATCTATTAAAAGAGATGTATAGATAGATAGATTAACAGATCAAAGCATTTTCAAGTTTTAAACTCAATACAACACAAGGATCCTTCTAGAACATATTATTCACGGAAAATAAGAAAGAAATTTATGAATAGATGAAAAATCAAATAATAAAATCGAGAAGATATACAGGATTACCCACATAGGATGAGAAATTAAAGACGACGGAATTTTTATTTTAGATTTGTTTTAACCATTATTCTTTGTCACTGTAAAACTCCAAAATCATTATATACACGGACAGCCACGACACATTCGAATATCCGCGCCGGGTCAACCTTTCCGGTCCCAGTTTGTACTGTAGCTAGCTTTATGGACAGGACTAGCCGGTGCAACAGGTTTGACGCGGTCAGACTTTATGCTTCAAATAGGTTGAATTTACTTTTACTCAAGTAAGTAAGTAATTATCTATTTATAAATTATAAGAAAAATCCAAATTAGAATTTAAGGAGGAAATAATTTTTTAAACACCTCAAAAAATTCTTCTTCAAGGCTGAATAATTAATTTTCCGTAGAATCGTCATATTTCAGGTTCCAGGTCATCTTTTATGGGCAACACTGTATTTCTTTTTGCTGATCTTTATGCAACCCTTGGTTTTTTTTACATTTTTATACATTTTAAAATTTCGCACGTTTTCTGTTTTATTTGGTGGATTTTCAAAGAAAAAATGTGTTTCAAGTTTTTTGGGAGAAATAGTTTTTTTTTCAATTTAATCGTTTTTGCGTTTATTGGAAACTCATAAACCAACAGAGGAAAAATAAATAATTTGAAGAACAAATATTTTTAATCTCACAACCCCCCCCCATACCTTCTATCTTAAATTTTAACTTTGAGAATGTGAACTAAATTGTTTCTGTTTGTTTACTTTTACGGCCTTCCATCATCGTATAAACCTAAACGATAAAAAAAGTAACTAATTGAAAAAATTGAAAAATGTTATTTTCCGATTTTTCCCGTGAATAGATTTCGTTTTTTCGTCCCAAAGAAAGATGTTAAAAATAAATGTTTCAACCGTCCTTTCTGTCAATCAATCAATAAACAGTGTGTCTGCCTAACTATCTCCATGCTGTCTCTCTGACTATCTATCTATCTATCTATCTATCTATATATCTAAGTATCTATCTATCTATCTATCTTTCTATATATCTATACATCTATCTAACTAACACTACGTTGTCTATAAAATGGTATCAGGGGAATTTGATGGATAAATCTGAATATCAAAATCTCATTAATCATATATAGGAACCAATCTATCTAGCTATCCATAAAACTATCTATATATCTATCTATCTGTTAATCCATCTATCTATTACCTTTGTATTGAACAAATCTTGTTTTTTCTAAGTTTTAGGAAATTTTCTCATCTATAAACCAAAGTTTTCAGGGGTTACTCAAAACAGGGATACTTTGGAGAGAAAAAAATTATCTTTTTTATTAAAAGTGATTTTTTCCCTAAAATTTTTAAATGTATTTTTCCAATTTTGATTCTTTTTTATTTTTAGAAAATAAATCTTGAGCGAGTAATCGGATAGAATACATTTTTTATGAGGTTTATAAAGAAAAGGACAAAAACAAACAGATCAAATTTTTCAATAAACTTTGTCTTATTTTGCAATTTCTGTCAAAGTTTAACAAATTGGATCCATTTTCATATTGTTTGAGGGGGAGAAAATTCTTAATGTTTTACTTTGTACACATTATTAATGACAATTACTTTCATACAAATCATTTTTGCTAATTATTAGATTATTTTATTTATTAATCTTAATTTATAATTGTATTTAAAGGAACTTGCACGTAATTATCTTCTTTTTTGAGATCTAGATATTTATTATCTCCGTATCGAGATTATATTAATTGTGCAAAATTGTTTACATGTACTAAATAAAACTATTTTACGATAATATCGTGTACATACATTTTTAAATTAATTAAGAATTTAAAAAGTAATTGTCTTCTAGAGTCGCATTCGATTCACAATGGTACCCTTGAACTTTATAACTGGGTATATGATGAGCACAATTTTTTTCGAGTGTAAGATAGAAAAAAGGGATAGCTCCATCATTTTTGTTTAGAAAAATGTAAAGTGGCATTCAACTCTTTAAATTGAAATTTCGGCAACTGACCCTTTATGTTAAAAAAATTAAGTAATTCTAGTTTGAACCAAATTGATAAAATAATATGATGAAAAATTAAAAGGATTTTCTTTTTATTTTTAGATATCTTCCATTAGCAGATTATACGAAGGATGTATTGGAACTATCAGCTTGCATGATAATTCAACTAACCCCCCTTTGCGACACTTTTTCTTTAAGTTTCCTTGCTTACTTATTTTGACCCTCCCCCCCCCTCCCAAGTTTATTAGATAATCAGGGATATACCCAAAATGTACAACAAACATAGATAATTAGACAGATAGATAGATAGATAGAAGGTTAGATAGATTTATATATAGACAGTGTTGGTTAAAGAAGTAGATAGAAAGATAGCCAAGGTTTATGTGGGTTTAATATTTGCCGGATATTGGACATAAAACAGACAGACAGATGAGTTTACGGACAAACAAACAATACTTGGACAAATCAAATGAAAGGACAAAGAGCAGACAAACAGTTAGTTAGACAGACAGATAAACTCTCTCAACTACTCAAATGGAATCGAATACTGCATTAACAATATTATGAATATTGTACCCCTTCCCCCATCTCCCTACCTCCCCCCCCTCTTTCCAATATTCTGAAACCCTAATACTAATCCTATCTCTCCAATAAATATAAATATTCAACCAATATCAATATTAACCAATTTATTCAATATTTTTGAAAAATAAATATATTTGGAAATGTTCTGTAAACTCTCAGGATTCAGGATTCTACAAAATCATTCATAAACATATTTTTGTTCTTCTACTTTCTTCTTGTTGTTCGTGAAACATCCATCAGCTTCGGCTATTATAAATAAAATTATTAAAAAACAAATCTGTTTTTTCTTAAAGAAATTTTATTTCAGATAAGTGTCTGATGCCGCTGCCCTGATCTCAAATATGGTAAGAAATACTTCGAACCCTAAAAAATTTTGTAATAAAAATTTCGTAAAAAAAATGTGTAATTAAAATTTTGTAAAAAAATTTGTAATAAAATTTTGTAAAAAAATTGTAATTAAAATTTTGTTAAAAAAAGTGAATAATAAAAGTTTTAAAAAAAAATTTCGTTCATCAAATTTTGTAAAAAAAAAATTTGTAATTAAAATTTTTTTTATATTTTTTTTTCTTAAAAATGATTAATTCAGAAATGTGACGGAAATGTGGCCAGTATCACCAATTACCCTACAGAAAATGGTAAACAACAATTTTAAGATATTTTTTTTTTGAAAACAGCATTTTTTTTCTTGAATAACTCTAACCTCAACATTTGGATGAAGTAAACTATTTTCTCCACTTTGAGACTTCGTAACTTTTATATTTAACATTTTACACGCAAGTGTAAAAATCAAATTGTTTTTTTGTTTTTGCATTACGAAACGTTAAAAAATAAAAACTCTTAAAAAATATTTAAAACAGTAAATAAGATTCCAAATAGAAAATCAAATAAATATTGGAGACAAAAAAAAGAATTTAAAAAAAATTAAAAGAAAAACAATATTTTTTTCATTTTTTTCTCTCACTTTTTTAGGAAGTAGTTTCTTCTCTAGTTCATTTAATGGGTGTGGTTTAGAGACTGCTTATAGAGATCCAAATAATAAAAAGGTTAAAATACGTTTAATTTCATTATTATCAAATTTTCAAAAAAAATCATGTTTATCGGTTTAATATTTTAGGCGGGAGGTTATTTTACTTAGTTTCCCAAGAGTCAATTTGATAAAAATAATATCCCGCCATTTAAATATATCATATTATAGTAATTTCTGTTAAAGAATGAAAATCAACATTAGTTAGTTAAAAATTATTAAAATGATAAGTTGAAGTCAAATTTGTTCTTTTCGAATGATGATGTTGACTCTCCCTAAATTGTTCATGTTCTAGATGGTTCCATGTGGAGCAGGTTCTCCTCCAACCTACCCTGGAGCAGGTTCTCCAACATATCCTAGAGCTGGTTCTCCAACCTACCCCGGATATGGAGGAAAGGAAACCAACGGGGACCAAGAGGACAGGAATGTGGACGGAGGGAAGGGCGCTGTAAGTATTTATTTTATATTGAATATTTTGATTTAGTATTTTTTCTAGAATTTTGGTGACCTTTTTAATTTTCTGTTTCTCTTATATATAAAAGTTCTCATGGTTGAAATTCATTTTTTTTAATCCTAATTTCTAACAATTCCTTAATTTTTTTTTGTATTTTCCTTTTCCTATTTTCCCACAATTCTATTTAATTTCATCCAACTCCCTCTTTTCCACCTAACAAACTCTCCTTCCTTATTTTCCCTATTTCGTATCCTATACTCCCAACTCGTCAATTCTCCTCTCCCCCTTTCCACCCTGCCTTCCCTATCAACCCTCATTTTTCCTTTTATCCTCCTTTTCTCCCTTCAAGCCTTATTTCCCCGCAAAACCCCCTTTTCCTTATAAAAGCCTTTTTCCACTCAAAGCCACCTTTTCCCTCTTAAAGTCACCTTTCTCCTCCAACCCCCCCCTTTTTGCCCTTAAACCCCCCTTCCCTCCTCCAAAACCCATTTCACCCATTAATCCCTCCCTTTTACCCCTTATATGCTTATTTCCCCCTCAAAGCCTATCCCCCCCCCTCCAATCCTAGTTCTTATTCCCCCGCTTCTTTCATCACTTTATTTAACATCTCAATCCTTCCATAGAAATAAATCGTATGTTTTCCACTAACATCATGTTTCTTCAGTTTTGAATTAAGATTTATGAGCACAAATCAACAACCCTTCAATTTAACTTGAAATATATAATTCAACGCCAAAGCCCAGACAAAAAAGAAAATTTAGTTTTAGAAATTCATCATTTTTAAGAGTGAAAAATTTGAATACATCTTCATTTTTAAAATGCTATATCCTATTCGCAGCAGTGCTACACCTAAGATGAATGATATATTTTCGCTTGATTATCTAAAAATTGAGTATTTTCTTCTGTGGTTTTGATTTGCGGATTTACGAAAATTGTCGGAATCTAACACCTGTCAAGGCATAAAAAACGACAACCCCTTTCTTATTAATGTTCAGTGGAAGGGTACCTTAGTGAATCAAACATACAATACTAGAAAAGAGGGATAAATGTAAACTGCCACCTACAGTACCTTTAAATTCTAAATTTAAATTTGAAATGATTAAATTTCTGGCTTACTGCGCTTTAATTAGTTTGATGATAAACTGTTAAATATGTGTACATATGTTATCGCCTCATGTCGGGCTCTTTATAGCGTGTGTCAAACAACTTTTTTATTAATTTGTTTCTCGTTTTTAATCAATCAATCTACACACATACATTGTCTAAGAAAATAAATAAGATTAAACTCCTCAGCAGAAAATTGACCATTCTTTTTCTCTTGCAAATTTTTGTACAACTCGACTTGCTCAATTTAAATCAAATTTAATTTGCCATTTACCCAATGCAACAAATTGACACACTCAAAATAATTGCAAAATAATGTTAAATCAAATTGACACTAAATTCAGTCGGATGGTGGTATACCCCCCCCCTTTCCCCCCACTATTGGAAAATTAACAATGTATGATGTTACCGGATTTAAATTTAAAATAGTGAAATATTTGTAATGTTTGGTGCAAATTGGTGTTAATTTGCTGTTCATCCATATCTATCTAGCTAGATATCTATCCCTCTATCTATCTATCTATTTATCCATCTATCTATCTATATATTTATCTATCTATCTATCTATCTATCTATAAATTTATCTATCTATCTATCTGTATGTCTATCTATTTATTTATCTATATATATATATCTATCTATCTATCTATCTATCTATATATCTATCTATATATCTATTTATCTATATATTTGTAGGTTGGGCTGGTGAGCCAGGTATCTGAACTGCAGAGTAGCCTGGTTAACCTGCAGCAGGAGACGGAGGAGACCATTAACAAGCTCAGGCAGGAGCTAGCTGACAAGGTAATTAAAGGGACTTTACTCCTTATTTCAAGGTAATTAAAGGGATTGTATGCCTTATTTCAAGGTAACTAAAGGAACTGTACTCCTTATTTCAAGGTAATTAAAGGGACTGTGCAGAATACAAGGAAATGCAAGGGAACATAAGGGACTTTACTTGTTATTTCTAAAACATTTATGCAAGTTCAAACGTCATATTAAGTGACACTCCATTATTAACGCTATCCCTACTGGGGTACTTGAAAACCAGGATACGCTGGGGGGGGGGGTCAATTTGACCCCCCCCTCTAAATCCCATGTTTTATGTCCAAATATGACAAATGATACATCATTAGAAAGCTCTTGTGCTCTACTTTTAGAATCTGCAAAAAAAATTGCAAATTTGCGAAAATTGAATACCCGGTTTTAGGCCTAAAGGGAGGGCTTTGGGTATATAAGAAAAGTCAGAAAATTTCAACAGCCTCAGACCAATACTTTTTGAGTTATGTAAAAAAAACTACAGGGGGGGGGGGTCAAATTGACCCTCCCCAGCAGGAATAGGGTTAAAGTGGCATGTTCAATTCACAACAGTTTTATAAAGACCTATATCTAATCAAGAATCAATGAGATATCCACATTTTCTTCTGTGAAATTGATTATTTCTTCTTCACGATTGTTTCACTATAGTTTCAATAGAAGTAAATATTTCCATTTACTGTTATAGCGCCGATTGAAGAATTTATAACTCTGATTGAATAATGAGATAGATAGAAAGATAGATGTTTCCGCCGTACTATTTCTATTGGTTCAGAATAGACAACAAAACATGACTGAACCCTGATTGGATCAGGCGCCAATGGACTCAGCATACTATAGTGGTTAAGATAAAGGTTAAAAGGGTACCGTTGTGAATTAGGTATTCCACTTTTTTTAAAGGAGAGTCACTTGAATTACAGTCCCTACACTTGAATTACAGTCCCTACACTTGAATTACAGTCCCTACACTTGAATTACAGTCTCTACACTTGAATTACAGTCCCTACACTTGAATTACAGTCCCTACACTTGAATTACAGTCCCTAAACTTGAAACCACCATGATTATCGTATTACGTTGTTTTCGATAGATTACAATTTTTCCAGTATAAACATCTTTTTAGATCTTTCTTTACTTAATAATTAATTAAGCAATTAATTTAAACCAGTTGTTATCAAATATTTTTTACCCAAGGTTTTCTGAACTTTTTGTCAATTAATCATTCTACTATCTTTTCATTTAGCTTAAATCAATGTTTGAATATCAAATTATCAAATCAGCTAATCCAACATATCAACACCGTTCTATTTTTAATATATCTATCTAACTATCTAATTGTCTATCTATCTATCTATCTATCTATCTATCTATCTATCGATCTATCGATCTATCGATCTATCGATCTATCGATCTATCTATCTATCGATCTATCGATCTATCGATCTATCTATCTATCGATCTATCTATCTCTCGATCTATCGATCTATCGATCTATCTATCTATCTATCTATCTATCTTTCTATCTATATATCTATCGATCTATCTATCTATCGATCTATCTATCTATCTTTCTATCTGTTTTAAACTAGATGTATTCAGTGTCCACAAAACATAAGAATTAAGGGACCGTAAAGGTCGTCTTTGACCTTTGAAAAGATCAAAGAAATTTTATTCCTATTGTTTCAACAATCATTCTTGCAAAATAAGGTTGACGAATAAATGTTGCAAATTGTTTCAAAGATGAACGATGATCTTTAACCCGTCTCCCAACTGTCATGTTTAGAGAGACACACTGTTTAAAAACATTAAAATAAATGGAAAGGCTTACAAATCAAAATACAATTCGATTGCAATTTAGGTTTTTTTAACATCCGTTGTGTATTTTCATTTTATGTTTAAAAGGGGAGGGGGTCACAGTTTTGTATATNACAAAATGAGTTTATTATAAACCATGTATTTATGTCAAATAAGGCTTGGCCGCTTAAGAATTATTTTTTGAGAGAAGTCTTTAAGTTGTTTAAATGTTATGCTTTAGTTAAGAATTTCGACCAAAAATCCGCTATTTCATTAATTTTTTTAACACACTACTTTGATTAATCCAAGGTTTTGGCGTTTTCTAAGTTTTTTCTTCTGCAATAGCTCGCTGTAACAAAGACGACATCCTAAATATATTGAGGGATTACAGGATCCATTCAAGGATAACTATAAGTAATTATAAATTTAAATCATTATAAGTAAATGCTAGCTATAATTGTTATTGTAAATGAAAAGATTATCAGAAGATATTCATTTTCATCATGAAAAAAAGACAAATGCATTTTAAAAGGAGTATTGTGACAAAGTCCCCCCCCCCTTGACCCCCTAAAATACCCAACTGGGGGGGGGGAGAGTATTTTCTCTTTATCTAGGTGTGAGTCTACTAGTCTACTCTGAATTATTCCTTTTGTTTTAAAATTCCACCAGTCCATATTCAAAAGGGAATACTATGTCCATCTGCCTTTCATCCTTTCATTCATTCATTCATGCATTCATCCTTCCTTCCTTCTCTCCATTCTTTCTTCCCTCCCTTCTTCCTTTCCTTCCTCCTTTCATCCTTCTATCCTTTCATTTATATATCTTTAACCAATTTATAAACAATCAGTTAATTATCAATCAATGAGCATTCAATGGTCAATCAATGACCATTCATTGATCAATCTATGACCATTCATTGATCAATCTATGACCATTAAATGATCAATCGATGAACATTCCATGATCATTCAATGATCATTCAATGAGCAATCAATGACCATTCAATGATCAATCAATGACCATTCAATGATCAATCAATTACCATTCAATGTTCAATCAATGACCATTCAATAATCAATCAATTACCACTCAATGTTCAATCAATGACCATTCAATAATCAATAAATGACCATTCAATGTTCAATCAATGACCATTCAAAGATCAATAAATGATCAATAAATGATCAATCAATGATTATTCAATTATCAATCAATGGCCATTCAATGATCAATCAATGATCAATCAATAATAAATCAATGATAAATCAATAACCAATTAACGATCAATCAATGACCAATTAAAGGCTAATTAATCTATGACAAAATTCAAAATCAATTAAATATCAATTCTGTTCAGGCTAGTATAGTAGAGAGCTTACAGCAACAAATCCGAATGAAAATGATTTTAAACCTAGCTGGTGGCGGAGGATCTATTAATGGCGGAGGAAACGGGAATCCAGTTCTTCAAGCATTGGCGGAATTTCAAGGTAGTTCCTTTAAATTTTATTTTTATTTTGTTGACGTTGTCGGCCTTATATCTGTATTGCCGAGTGTACAGTGTACAGGTGAGGTTTTTGCTCCTTTTTATACTGAAACTCTAGACCCTGCAGTTGTATTCTAGGATTAGGAGGCAAAATCAATTTTTAGGCAAAAAGAAAGGATTAAGGTGGAAAAAAGGGAGGAAGGGGTAAAAACAGTCTTTGGTTTTTCGGCACTTTTTAAGGGAAGCTGTCTTTAAAAATATCAAATATTTGAAAGGGTTTTGAAATAGATGTTTTTAAATCATCCTTTTCACTGAAGAGGGGAGGGAGGGGGGGGGGAGGAATGTCAACTGTTTAGACTGTTTTTAGGTAAACTGATATGTTTGTCTTCCTCTATCTCTTTATCTGTCTATCTGTCTATCTGTCTATCTGTCTATCTGTTTGATATTCAATCTTCTCTCTCTCTATTTATATTTCTTTTTGCCCTCTTAAGATGTATTCATTTCAAGTTTAAATTTGAGATTTTTCTAAATTTAATTTAGTCATCTTGGGGTCACATTCATTTACATTTTTCCTCTATAATATACAATTTAAAGGGAATGGACAATTAAGTGGCAATTCAATTCACAGTAACTTACCTTAAAAGGGACAGACCGGCTATGTAAGGTAGTTAAACTGAGTATACAGTGTTGTGGACAAATTCTTTAGGATTCATTTCAGACATAAAAAACTTTCCACGATGTATAGTTACTGAGTTTGAGCGCAATATCGACGTTCAAAATCACACGTTTCAAGAATCGGTTTTTTAAAATAAATTTAATAAATTTTTTTAATTTTTCCGCTCAAACTCTGGATTTACAGATCTTTAAAAAGTTTTATATGTATTAAATGAATCCTAAAGAATTTGTCCACCGCACTGCATACTCAGTTCAACTACCTTACATAGCCGGTCTGTCCCTTTAAAAGCTGTGTCTGAGCATGAGGTATCTTAAGACGTTAATTATTTTTAATTGCGGTTTCTCTGGAAAAATTCATCACTTTTGATCTGTCTAAATTAAACAATTTAAAAGCAAGAATAACGACGATATCTTTCAATTAAATGATTTAAATTAAAGGAAACCAAAAAATTATTTTTCACAATAAATACATTTTTTTTGCGTTTTTGAAATATATTTTTCTAGGTGGACACGATAGCTTAGGAGGAGGAGAGGATATTCTGTCCTCTTGGAGAAAACATTTAGAGCTTCTTGGAGGGGGGCAGGATAGGGGCAACACCCCCGGCTCCCCTCATACTGTTAGATCATCTACACCCCTTGATGGAGGGATAGAGGGGGGGAATAGACCCTGTTCTACCCCTTCAATAGAGGACAGCCCTCATAGAAATACAGGTAAATTTTTTTTTTTCAAGGACCTTAAACTTATTAGCAACCAAGTGTTACATGTTCTATTCTCAGTGGTAATCTTTTATCTTTGGTCTGAATGTTACAGATGTCCTAAATTTTCAAACTAAATCAAAATTTACAAAAATTTAAAATTGCAGCAGAGACCATGAACAAATAAGACCGAATTTATCTCTTGTTAAGATGAAGAAGGCATTTATCTCCACATTCCACTCAAATGAAACTTTTAAGGTTTTCTATTAGAAAGATTGTTTATTTCTTTATTAATTCTGTTATTATTTATATCAGACTCTGCATCTCCTGGTAAAGAAATCCCCTCTCCGTCCCCCCCATATTCACCAACAGGAAACTAATATTATTTCTGTTTAATAATTAGCTAAATTCAAACAAATAAAATAATCTGAATTTAAATCTTATTTTGGCAGAAATTGGTTTGTTTCTTTGTTTAAAAACAAGTAATAATTATTGTAACAATGAAAGCGAAGGGGAAGAAGGGGATTTAAAATCTATATAATAAAACAAGACATTTGTATATATATGTTTCTTATAGCCGGCCAAATGGCTGGACCGAATGGGCTGAATTTTTTTGTGGATACTCAAGGGTGGCCGAGGAGTGTTATAGGCTAAACAAATTCAAGAAAAATTTTCTTCTTTTTTCAAATGTTTTTTTCAAAATAATTTGATTTTTTCCACGGGCAACGCCGGGCTCTTCAGCTAGTTATATATAAATATAAAAGTACAC
>NW_019402177.1:20000-53453 GCF_000591075.1 Eurytemora carolleeae
TACTTTTATCTTTCTTTGTGAAAAGCTGTTCTTAATTGATTCTTTTGAATTTGAAATATCAGTTAAAACTCATGTTAAACATGAAAAAACACAGAAATAAAATAAAAAATGTTGTTAATATTAGTTTATGCGCGCAATTTAATACTCCCCAATCTGTTCTGTGTACAGTTTGAAATATTGGAGGATTTTATGACCCCTATCCAAAACCCTGTAAGTGGTGTCCATTGAAAAAAATGAACATTTTCGACGATAAAAGATTTATCGAAGAAGGGTGGGGAAAATTCTTTGAATCTACCGGGTATATAAAGTTTTATGGACAGGGATGATAATTTTTCTTTTTTCCCGGTATTCATTTTTTTGTGACTTTTTTCAGTCATAATCAATTTTCCCTAATGAGACAAATTTTGGGTGTAGCAGACCCAGTTTAGGAATATGTCTAAAGATAATTTTGTATTTATCCCTCCTGTGTTTTTATATGCATTCCAGGGGGGGGGTTAGTATATATGTAGTTATACACATGTATACATACGTTATATGAGTACAAACTACATTCTTAAATGTGATCATGGGGGGGGNTATAAACGTAAACACATGTCAACAAATTTTGTTTGATGGGGGCTTTTTTTAATATTTTAACTGATTCCGGATAATACGATTGATTGAGTTCTTTTTAGGGTTCGTGAAATGTTATCTGTGCACAACATTGGACAGCGACTGTTTGCAAAATATGTGCTGGGACTATCCCAGGGAACTGTTAGTGAACTTCTCTCTAAACCTAAATCTTGGGATAAACTGACAGAGAAGGGAAGAGACTCATACAGGTAGAGTCTCTTTTTATATAATTGGTGTTAAAACGATCGGTTCCACATTTTTCGGGGCGACCTTGACTGATAGACGCTCAAAATAAAAAATTTTCGCCCCAAGTTTCCGAATTCTGAAAATTCTCCAGAAAATAGAATTTTAAAAAAAATTCAAAAAAGGTTTTGCAATTCACAAAGATTACCCCAAAATGAAAAGCAAATTCTCAAATTTGTATCTTGATTTATTTAAAATTGTATTTTAGAAAGATGCATGCTTGGGTTTGGGATGACCAAGCAATTCTCCTTCTTAAAACTCTGATCCCAAGAAAAGGAGAACTCCTAAGATCTGCATCTTCAAAACAAGGTGAATATTTACAACAAAAAATTAAGTGAATGTTTACTAATTTTGACTAAACAATTTGAATATTTTCAAAAAAATTTAAGAGAATGTTTTTGATTATGTCAAAACAATACTTTAAAGGAATTGATTACTAATTACGACAAAGCAATGAACATTTACAAAGATTAAAGGAATTGATTACTAATTACGACAAAACAATGAACTTTTACAAATATTAAAAGAATTGATTACTAATTACGAAGAAGCAATAAACATTTACAAAGATTAAAGGGATTGTTCGCTTATTACGACAAAACAATAAACATTTACAAAAAAGGGAATGTTAACTAATTACGACAAAACAATGAACATTTACAAAGATTTTTTTCTCTCAAACACTCCCTTTACTTGGCGAGGATCCTGGCCTTTGTTAATCACTTGTTTGTCTAGAAGTTGAGGACAGATCTGAGGATAGAATTAATAAAATTCTCAGCGAGGTCAATAAATCCTCCTCGGACCAGATTCACAAACCAATCTTTCCACACATGGATCATCCTAACGTACATGCAGGTATATATTATGAAGTTCTTCTGGCTGCAGCACCCTACCCCCTCCATCAATAAAAAATGACTCTTTCCTTTGGGATTTCCAAAAATTTCATTTGGCCTCGTACAGTACCGTTTTGCCTTATAAAGTCTGTATGTGTACTGTACTGCTTACCCTAGCTAATTGAAATTCGGCCCGGTACATATAATAAACTGGAATGTACCCTGTATTAATCAAATGCATTAATCAATGAATCAATGAAAAAATCAATAAATTGATTAATCATTAATGTTTATATCAATCAGTCAAGTTATAAGTCAGTCAATCATTATGTCAATCTTTCAGTTTATTAAATCAATCTTTGAATCCCTGTATTTCAGGATACATTATACGTAATGCCATCAATGTACCAATCAATTAATCAATCATTCAATTAATTAATAACTTCTTGTATGTAAGTGCTTATTGGACTATAATAATTCCAAATATTGTTCAATATAAATAATGCCATAAATGAACCAATCAATGAACGAATGAAGGAATCAATCCATGAATCAACAAATCATTCAATTGATAACTTCTTGCATTTTATTTCTAACTGGACTAAAATTATATCAAATACTGTCAATTTTTTAAATATTACAATCAATGAATGAATCAATGAAAGAATCATTAAATCAATCGATCATTAAATTGTTAAATCATTAAATTATTTTATCAATCAATCATACAATTAATAAATTCTTTTATCTCAGGATTACTTTTACCTGGACTTCCCGCCCCTGAAGAACTAAAGATGGCGTTATCCTTCTACCAAGCAGAACTACAGAGAAATAGAACTCAAGAGATGAAAGCAGAGGCAGCAGAGGCAGAAAGGTATTAAAGTAGAAGAGGTGGGGGGCTAGGTCCCCCCCCCCCATCCTCCACTGTATTTATTTTCGCCCTATCGCCTAAGATTGAAAAATAATTTTTGAATGCATAAGGTATCAGATTGTAATTAAAAAAATAGCCAAATATTTTTGTATTCATTCTAAAATGCTTTATAATGACATCTAATAGACACAACAGTACTGAAGGTCGTCATTCTATTTCACAATTTAATAGGTTTCACTTTATGATGTCAGGTTATGTTCAACGTTGTTTGATATTTATCTAAAAGTTTTGGTCTACCGTCTATAGACAATAAACTGGAATCGTATTTACACCTAATCCGTTTAAACGATACAGCACACACAATACAAACTTATATTAAACATGGGGAGAACTGGGGAGGGGGGTCTATCTATCTGTCTATCTGTCTATACGTCTATCTTTCTATCTATCTATCTATCTATATATTTATCTATCTAGGTATAACATGGAAAAGTTTGCTGGGCAACCAATAGATACTCTAGCTGACTCAAGAAGGTAAAATTTCTATCAAAAAATGTCTAGGTTTACATAAATGGACTTTTCTATTTCTATTAATAAATTTCTCTGTTAATATCCATCTATTAGTTTCTATCAATAAAATTTCTCTGTTTCTATCTATTTGTCTGTTTTTATCAACACATTTCTCTGTTTCTATTTATTTATCTCTTTGTATCAACATATTTCTCTGTTTCTATCAATAAATTTCTCTGTTATTTTCTATCTCTCTGTTTATATCCATCTTTTATTTTCTATCTCTCTGTTTATATCCATCTTTTATTTTCTATCTCTCTGTTTATATCCATCTTGTATTTTCTATCTCTCGGTTTTTCTCCAAACACTTTCTCTGTTTCTATCTATCTGTTTCTATCTATTTATCTGTTTTTATCTATCTATCTGTTTCTATCTGTTTTTATGTATTTATTTATCTATCTATCTGTTTCTATCAATAAATTTGCCTATTTATTCTCGTTTAAAGGGTATTCACGCATGTGTGCAAATCTAGTCTATAAAACGATCTATTAACCCTATCCCCGCTGGGGTACTTGAAAACCAGGATACGCTGGGGGGGGGTCAATTTGACCCCCCCCTCTAAATCCCATGTTTTATGTCCAAATATGAAAAATGATACATCATTAGAAAGCTCTTGTGCTCTACTTTTATAATCTGCAAAAAAATTTGCAAATTTGCGAAAGGGGGGTATTTTATTGCTAATATCACCATATCCTGGCTTAAGCCTACCTCAATTCTCAAATTTTCCCCATCTTGTTTATAGTGTTTTAGCGCACTTTTCGTTCTTTCATTATTTCATCTAGTTAATGTTTTAAGTGTACAGTGTACCGTGTACAATATAGTGTACAGTGTACAATACAGTGTATAATACGGTGTACAATACAGTGTACAATGTACAGTGTAAAATACTGTGTACAATACAGTGTACAGTGTACAGTACAGTGTACAGTGTACAATACAGTGTACAGTGTACAATACAGTGTACAGTGTACAATACAGTTTACAGTGTACAATACAGTGCAGTGTACATTGCACAATACAGTTTACGGTGTACAATACATTGTAACGTGTACACTACAGTGTACAATGTACAATACAGTGTACAGTGTGTAATACAGTGTACAGTGTACACAATTCGAATTATATCGATTGTAAACAAACAACAATTAGTAAACTATGATTGCTCAGGCCAAGGCTTTGTTTACAATATTTGTTATTGTTTACCAAATACGTCGCCTTTTTTCATTGAATAAATTCTTTCATTTTTTATAAATTTTTTTTTAAAAGGGAAAGTTTACGGGAAGAAAAAGAAAACCAGGAGAAGGATGAGAAACCTGTTCATCCCTTCTCCCTTCTTCACGCTAAACTAGATCAGGGTCTCCTGGGTATCCGACCCCAGCTCCAGGTCAACCAACAGCAGTTGTTCCCCCCTGGATTCTCAGTAGATAGTCCTCTGCAACGTATGGCGAGTATCACTAACTCTCTTGTCTCCCAACCCCTTCCTTCGCCTAACTTTGGACAGAGACCCTTGAAAGCTGTTTTACCACCGATAACTCAGCAGCAGGTAAATACTCAGGTACTTTATAGATACTTTATGTACCTGCCAGTCGGGGTTATAATTAATAGTCCACTTTACCATCCCGTATGCAGGTTTTAAAGATTTTTTAAAATGGTATTTTGTTTAGTTTGATATGTTCTCTCACTTGAACACTGACGATGTTGTGCGGCGCATCAAAGAAATCTTATCCCAGTATTCTATCAGCCAGAGACTCTTCGGGGAGGCCGTTTTAGGGCTGTCCCAGGTAAAAATATTTTAGGGCTGTCCCAGGTAAAAATATTTAAAAGGAATTGTCAACGAATTTTAAAAGACTTTTTGTTTATTAGACTCTTGTCAGTTCACAAACCCTATTTTTGAAATTCAACTTCATGGTCTTTCCCTGAAAGGCTGAAATTCTACAGTTAAAATATAAATATTCCAGGGAAGCGTATCAGATCTTCTAGCGCGACCTAAGCCCTGGCATATGCTGACCCAGAAAGGACGAGAACCGTTTATCAGAATGAAACTGTTTCTAGGTAAGTTCAAGCAAAATATCCAGGACCGAATTTATGAATTTGAGCTAGGTTGTTGAACTACTTACCGTCGATTCAAAAACGTATCTGTAGTTCTGTAGAGCGGTTTTGGCATGGAGAAATCCTAAATCCCCGATTCATGATAATTGGTTGAACTGCCTTTAGATCTGGCTCAATTTTTTTAAATCCGGTCCCAGAGGTCGAAACTTTTGATTGGTCAATCTCTTCAGAAAGCACTTATCCCTATCTTTGTAGTATATGGATTAGTTCTCTGCAGGTGACAGAAATATGATTCAGTTGTTTTTTGTCAAAGTTTTGTAGATTAAGTTTACACTTCTATTCATTACAATATAAAGATTTACATTGTGGATATCGATTTACCACTCCTGTATGCCGAGTCCACTATAGCGCCTGATCCAATCAGGGTTCATTAATGTGTTTGTTGTTTATTCTGAACCAATAGAAATAGTATGGTGGTAACATGTATCTATCTATCTATCTATCTATCTATAATATATATATATAAATAAAATTATGTATATATATATATATATATATATATCTAGCTATATAGCAATATATCCATCTATTCATCTATATATATATATCTATCTAACTATCTAGCTATCTAGCTATCTAGCTATCTATCTATTTATCTATCTATCTCTCTATCTATAATTATGTTTATTTATCTTGATTTTTGTTAGATGACGACACAGCTATTCATAAACTGGTTGCTAGTCAATACATCTATCTATCTATTTATCTATCTATCTATCTATCTATAATTATTTTTATTTATCTTGATTGTTGTTAGATGACGACACAGCTATTCATAAACTGGTTGCTAGTCAATACAAGATCTTACCAGATAAACTACTCAGAACTGGACCATACTCAGGAGCACCAAGTAAGCACATTTTAAAAAAAGGGGACTATGGAAGATATTTAAGGAACTATCTATTTAAAGAGTGTAATATCCGATTTACAAAGTGAAAAAACTGTCGATTTTGTCTGGTCAACAAATCATTATTTTCAATTGCTTTTGCCCTGTAAAATTGACTTGTAGAGAAATGCAGCAAAGACAGTGAAGGAATTTGTGAGAATTCCACACTTTTTAAGAAAGAAAAACAATGAAATCTTCCTTAATTTTCTTTGAAAATGGTTTAAAGGGTGCCGTTATGAATTAGGATTCCACTTTATAAATGGAGGGTTACTTTTAAAATACGCCAATAGTCCCTTTAAGGTCTAGATTTGAGTTGGCCTTGGAGAAGGGGGNTCATTTTATCTTCTATTCACTCCCTCATTTATCTTCTATTAATTTAAAATTCAGTGATGGTGATGGACCAAACCTCTGTAGAGTAAAAAAGTCCTATCTTCTATTCACTCCCTCATTTTATATTCTATTCACTCCCACATTTATCTTCTATTCACTCCCTCATTTATCTTCTATTCACTCCCTCATTTTATCTTCTATTTCTCTTTCATTTTTTTTCATTTTCTCCCTTATTTTTGATTCTTCATATTATCTTTTATTTTCTTCTTTACAATCTTTAATTTTAGTTAAAACAATGTTTACTTTTTCATACCTTGGATGCTAGCTATTGGAGTACATACTATTGGAGTACTAGTACATACTATTGGAGTACATACTATTTTAATACGAATTTCATACATGTATGACACAAGATAGCTGTGTATTGAAAAAACTGGATAAGCAAAAAGTTAAAAGAACTGTAAAGGGATGGGTCATTTGTCTGAAAACCCCCCGCCCCCATTACACACTAAATGAACCTTTCATGAACCCCTCATGAACCTCCTATGAAACCCACATAAACCCCTCATGAACCCCTCATGAACCTCTCATTAACCCCTCATGAGCCCCTCATGAACCCCTCATGAACATCTCATGAACCCTTCACCAATTTGCCTCAAATTTTGATTACATTACTTGTTAGATTTTGAAATAAAAGGGTGTACCTACTTTAGTTATAGCAATGCCTCCATGGCACCTTTTAAACATACATCATGAAACTTTAGGTATTTATAACAAAATTTATGGATTTTTTTATAAATTTTGTGAAAATTGTTCATTTCTTGATTCTTATTTCGGTTTTCTTACTCTAGATATAGCAATGCCTCCATGGCAGCTTTTCAACTCTACAGAAAGTTTAGGTATTTATATAAAGATATTAAATTAACCCTATTCCTTCTGGCCTATCCGTTACCCCGTGGGAGGGGGGGGGGGAGGCTGCACCCTGTGTTGCCATTTCATTGCAAAACTTTTTTACATTTCCTAAATTTTTTTGTTAAGAAAAGTTTTTTGAATGGAGGGGAAGTTGTGCAAAATATGTTGAAATTTATTTTTGTGGGTCAATATTTGTACAGTCAAAAAATCGTTAGGCCTGAAGGAAAAGTGTAAAATACTTTTTTTTCATTTTTCTGCCATGGGGAGCAAGCATAAACATGGAGTAATTCAACCACATTTTGTAAAATAAGAAAACCTTTCTTTTAAATTTAAATTTTAACAAAATTTGAAAATAGAGCGGAGCTTTCTGTTCCTCTCTTGTAGATCTTCGCATTCTAATCCTTGTAGACAAAAAATCACTAATTCTTGATGTTAGATGTTAATATTCTTGTTGTTTAGCTCCGATGTCTGGAAAGCTGACAACCTCCCATCCTCAGTTCCGAGGTATTCCCGATCTACCAGCTCTCATTCCAAATCCAGGTAAACAATTTATTTTCAAATTATGAAAAAACTTAACCAAATAGTTTCTAGTACAATAGATGGCAACGTAGAATTTGTACACTCGCAGTACAGTTGTATTCTGACGTCACAAGTGTCAATTCAGTTTGTGTGTTATTATTAATAGTGATAATTTTGAATAAAGTGCTTATATTACATTAAAATAAGTGCAATTTTATGTGTTATTTATTTTGTGTTTTTACACTTTTTATTTAATTTTGGAAAACCTGTCAACTGATGTGAGAAAATTTCGTTTTCCTTGTTATATTTGACACTTGTGACGTCATGTATAATTGATCCATTTCTCTGTTGCCACCTATTGTTCTTGATAATCTATTTGAACTTAACCATTTTCTGGGGTCCTGTCCTACAATGGGCATAATCCAATTAGTTTCAAAAATTCTTAATTAGCAAAGGTGCCTGAACGTAAAGCTGGTTTAGATAACTTTGAAATCACAAGCAATGTTGTAATATTTCAATTTTTAGAAACAATATATAACATTAAAATAACATTATATTTTCTATCTCCTCCATTTCTCTTTGCTTTCCTTTAGTTCTAAATTGTTTTTGTTTCATTTTGTTTAATTTTATCTCTGCAAAAGGGCCTCTCATTCTAAACAGCAAAAGATAGAGAGGTCCTGGCTGTAATTGTTATTTATTAAAATATCTAGTCAAATATATCTATCTATCTATCTATCTATCTATCTATCTATCTATCTATCTATCTATCTATTTATCTATCTATCTATCTATCTATCTTGTGTAGGTCGTTTACCCCCTGGTTTGCTACCTGGCATGGACCGAAGTATGCTGGTCAGCTTACAGCAGCGCCACCTTGTACCCAATCTACCACACCTTACTCCTAACCTATACGAGCTCGCAGCTCTTACTCAGGAGTTGGATACCTTGGTGAGAACAAATACAACATTTTTATTAGATAAAGTGTGACCCATAACATTTTAGAATAAGAAGACGAGATTTAATCAATCTTATTTGTGTTCTATATTTGTACAATGCAATTAGTTCTACCACCAACATAAAAATGTTTTTTTTTCATGTTCAAAATCTTAACTTTAGTCTAACAGTCGTCTTCTCTTTCTACAATTTTATCAATAATCCTTAAAAAACTGAATTAACCAGAGCTAGAGGTTATGTACAAAGCCCCCTTTTTTGGTATAATAAACAAATATGCAAAGTTCATGCGTAATTTTGAAAGTCATGTTTTTAAATATTTTTGAAATTTTAAAGAGTAGAATTGTAAAAAAACAGTATTATTGCAATATGCTAACTATAATTCAAAGAAACGATACATGCCCGATTTTCAACTTAAAAACAATAATGTATTTAAAATGTATACAGTTCCTTTAACAAAAATATATTTAGAGTGTATACAGTCCCTTTAACAATAATATATTTAGAATGTGACCAACAAGATAAAGGAGACCCTACTCGCCAACAATACCGGGCAGAAACTGTTTGGTGAAGCTGTTCTTGGTCTATCCCAGGGATCAGTGAGCGAACTCTTGTCTAAACCTAAACCTTGGCATATGCTTAGTATTAAAGGACGGGAACCCTATGTAAGAATGCAGATGTGGTTAAATGATCCAACCAGTATTGATAAACTAATGGCCATTAAGAAGCTGCAAGAGGAAACCCGGAAAAGGAAACGAACCTATGACGAGTCATATTCCGGGAAATCGTCTCCCTCCGACCTTTCTGATATCTACAGCAATCCTGGATACGCCAATAGTCCAGATGATGGTATGAAGCGCATGAGGGAGAGCGGACTAGATCTCAGTTTTAAACGCGATGAAGAAGATATCGCCGAAGATATTGCCGAGGACGATCATCAGGACGATCTTGATACAGTATCTGAAGAAAACACCAAGCAGGTTGGACGATCAAGAAGAAAACCTCTGGCTCCCCAATGGTTAAATCCAGGTTGGGGCGAGGACGATGATAGAGCTGATCGTCCGGACACGTGGGAGGAAAGACGAGAGAACTGGGACGACGGAGAGAAGGACACAAGGACGATAAATGGTGTGTGCGTAGTCAATGCCGCGGTATTCAATAATGCCGAGCAAAGACGAACCTCTGAGCATTGAGAAATCAATTAATCAAGATAAACTGTGTTTATGAATCCCAGTGTGTAACCGGTCTAATTAGATTTAGTCTAGATTATAGGATAACTTGGAGTCAACAATCCCCCAGGAATCAAACCAAGAATTAGTGCCAAGGAACAACCCAGCAATCTCGGGTTCATTAGCAGCTAACAATCTCTAATTATGTAATTAATTCAATCTGATCAAATCAATTCAATCTGATCAAATCAATTCAAACTGATCAAGTCAATTTGATCAGAGCTCTCAGAAATTGATCAAATTAGATACAATACAAACAGTGTAATATCAGCATCAGTGTTAAATATTTAGCCGTGAAAGTGATCAATTCTCTCTTTTTTTGAACACATCTATGTGTTATTTACGAAACACCCTTTAGTATTGACCCAATATTTCTTCTCACCTGGCTGTGCATCAACTACAGGGTGACATGCAAGAATGTTTTATTTCGAAACTGCAATAGTTTTTTCTTTTTTATTACAACATGAAACTACAGCTTAAGCTCAAATTAAACAACAATTGAACATTTTTTGCCAATCTGTTTAGGACACCCTGTACTATATAAATATTTAGCTTATTGTATATTGTAATTCGTAGCTCCACCAAGTGGACACTTATTATGTGTGTGTTGGTCTCAAATTAAAGACTCAAACTGACCCCTTATACTGACCCTCAATTGTAATTGGTCAAAAAATTTCTATTTATAGTAAAAACTTGTTATTTTTTTTTCGTGTATTATACAACCGGTGCCAAGACCTGTGTTTTTTCTTATCGAGCATTGATCAGGCTCGATCAATTTAATCAATTTGATCAAATACCATTTTGCTTAAATTTTAGAGTTATTTTTTATGCCTGATGCTTGAATTAAAAGCCAATGATTAAAAAGTTAAAAATTAAATTTGTTTATCAGATCAATTATAATTAATCAATTAGATTGATTAGAATTGCTCTTCGGCTTGATTAGTTATGTTTGATTTCCTGAATTGTTATTATTTATCCAAAGCTTTAACTTGTTTTCATGGATCTCTGTTAGTTGGATCGTGGATCGTGATTGTTTTTGATTGGTTAACAATCTCTAATTGATTTCAATTGAATAATTGATTTTTTCAATTAATTGATAAGATTTTCTATCATTAAGCTGTCATCAATCAATCAATTAATCAACCAGTGTTACTTTTTTCTTACTTATTTCGGAATTGATTGATTGATTGGTTGATTGATTGGTTGTGTTAATCTGAGCGTTTATCTTAAATGTTGTTGTACAAATCTTTAAGAAAAGCCTTTTCCCGCTAGAAAAAATAAATTTTCATCAAACTAGAATCATCTTTTTTTTATTTGATTCTGAGATTATAATTAGGTGTTACAACGTTTCAATTAGGTATTACAACGTTACAATTAGTTGTTACAACGTTAAAATTAGCTGTTACAACATTACAATTAGCTGCTACAACGTTACAATTAGCTGCCACAACGTTTCATTTAGGTGTTACAACGTTACAATTAGTTGTTACAACGTTACAATTAGCTGTTACAACGTTACAATTAGTTGTTACAACGTTACAATTAGCTGTTACATCGTTAAAATTAGTTGTTACAACGTTACAATTAGGTGTTACAACGTTACAATTTTGTTCTGAAATCAAAACTTTTGATTATCCGAGGAGTAGTTAATTAATTACATTAAATTCTGTGAAATTCAAGTTTTAATTTAGAGTGTAGAGTACACAGACCCTGATCATATTCCCCACCATACTTCAAATAGATGGATAGATAGATAGATATATAGATAGATAGATAGATAGATAGATATATAGATAGATAGATAGATAGATAGATATATAGATAGATAGATAGATAGATAGATAGATAGATAGATAGATAGATAGATAGATAGATAGATAGAAAGATAGATAGATAGATAGATAGATAGATAGATAGATAGATAGATAGATAGATAGATAGATAGATAGATAGATAGATAGATAGATGGATTGATATAAGGTTACATAGATTTTTCAAATTCTAATTTTAATTTTCTAATATTACCAGGAAATCGGAGTTGGGTTTAGTAACAAGGGATATTATTAATCAGATATATATACACGGGCAGCCGTAGTACATTTAAATTTCCGAGCTGGGTCAATCTTTCCGGTCCCAGTTTGTACTGTATCACTCGCACATTGGGTAAATAAAGCAGACACTCAATTGGACTAACCAGTGCAAGAAGATTGACGCGTTCAGACTTTAGATTGAATTTACTTTTACTAAAGGGTCAGAGGTGCGTATATAGATTAGAGTTAGATCACCCCGGACTAACCAGAGTGAGCAGCATTCGATTTCTTCTATTTGAAATCAAACGTGTTTTGGTCTTTAATGCAAAACTCATTTACTTTACGGATTTGTTTATTCTATACAAATTCAAAATGCATAAGAGAATTTAAGAAAAAAGCTTACAAATTATGTTTAATGGGTCAAATTGTGATAGAAAGTCACAGCTTTCTGGAATATTGACAGAACCGTTAAATCCACGTGAGATACACATATTATAGATACATAGATAGATAAATAGAAAATTTATATTTAAAGAAAGATAAAAAGAATATGAATTTTTTAATGAATTTTGCTATTAGGTTTACAAAAAATAAGTCTATTGATCTCTTATCATCTTGCTAAAGTAAATAAGGTTGAAATCTTATATGTTTCAATTATAACTCCTCTTTCTGATATTTCACCATTTAATTTGCTTTTCTCATACGTACTTGCGTCAAACTTGTATGCGATTCCATTAGCGCCTGATCCAATCAGAGTTCAGTCATCTGTTTGTTGTCTATTCTGAACCAATAGAAATTGAATGACGTTAACATCTATCTTTCTATCTATCTCGTCATCGACTCAGAGTTATGAATCCTTCAATCAGCTTATCAGTAAATGGAAATATTTACTTCTACTGAAACTTTAGTGGCGAGCAAAAATCAAAACTATAGAAGAGCTGAGGGGTAACAAAATCGTACCAATGATGTCGAATAAAGGAATTGAGTCTTTGTCACAAAAAAAAATTTTCTTATCCCTTTATCTTCGCAACCTGATTGTGTAAACCATTGATATTTCTAACTTAGATTTTTTTATTTAACAGAATTTAAAGTTTGAAATATCTAAGGTCTACAACACTGGGTTGCTAAGGGATAGTTATTAGAAAATCAGAGTTTCTGACAAAAACTCAATTCCTTTGACCTTCTCCTTCAAATAAAATCAAATTATCTATATTTGGCACATTAATATTAAAACATTATCTAAATAATTGGTTTAACTATATAAACGAATAATATTAAATTTCTTATATGTAACCATACTTGTGGGTAAGAGGTCACAAAGTTGTACCAGTAATGTAACCGTACTTGTGGGTAAGAGGTCACAAAGTTGTACCAGTAATGTAACCGTACTTGTGGGTAAGAGGTCACAAAGTTGTACCAGTAATGTAACCGTACTTGTGGGTAAGAGGTCACAAAGTTGTACCAGTAATGTCTCATAAATTTAGTTTCTTATTTTCATTAAATTATCAATAAACAGACAAAATATTATTTGAAAAGCAAGGAACAAGGATGTATGAATATTAATAACTTTTGCGAAATTGACAAAAGTAAACACAATCTGCTGAATATTATCAAATGTCAACCTTCGATTCTATGAAAGATGTAAATAATTCCTATATTCCTATTTATCGATGTAAAACAAGAATTTGAAACATCGAATTTGGATATAAAAAACAGCTTTAAAATATTCACCAACTAATAAGACCGTGTTATTTTTGAAGTATGACAGACGTTTAAATTAAAGTGACCCTTCATTTAAACAATGACATGTAGAACAATGAAATATCTTCTTTATGCTATCTGAAACATAATTAGTCTTAATTCTATGTTTTCCTTAAAGTTTATTTAAAGAGCAAATTTTCTGATTTGAGCTGAATTTTTTTTTAAATATAATTTTAGATTTTGGTTCAAAGATTACCAAATAAAAAAATATGTGTTTACAAGATACTTCAATCATTGGCCTTAATTTTAACCCCAAAATGTTTTTTTAACTATCTAAAAACTTAAATTGAGTTGATCCATGATTCCTTGGAAAATGGTTGTTTGAACTACCACGTCAAGTATATATGTACTAGAAATTCAAGGCGCTTCGCGCCCTTCTTTCTAGCCTTAGAGGGCGCTTCGCGCCCATCTTCTAAATTTGTTGTGAACATGTTCTCTTTGTGTACATCGTAAAACAAAACAAAAATAATTCGCGGATTTTCACAAAAAATTTCGCGGATTTTCAAAATTTTTAAAAAATTAATGACGATTGAATTTTGATGGAGACAAATATTTGAAATTTTGATTTTTCTTAAACCTTCCCTGGGGTCCCTAGATGTCCCACAAAAAATTTGGGCCCGATCAGCCGTTTTGACGTTTATTGGATACAAACAAACAAACAGACAAACAGACAAACAGACAAACAGACAGACAGACAAGCCAAATTTATATATAGATAAATACAGTTGTTTAAAGAATTTTGACTATTGAGGATCTTCATGAGACGTAAAACATTGTGTTTAGTATAATTTTTTTTTAATGAAATATGGTGAAGTTTAAAAACTGAAATATATATAATATCTATATATAAATAAAATATATGGGTTTACATATTACTTGCTGGAGAGCCAGGCGTTGCCCGTGGAATTTTTAAAAAATCAAATATAAAAAAAAATTGGTATCACAATAATTTTTGAAAAGACAAAATTCAAATTTTGTTTGGCCCCGGGGTACCCATGAGTTTTTCTAAAAAAAATTTCAACCAATTTGATATATATAATGGTGAGTGCATATATGAAACGATTATATGGGTTTTATATATTATATTTTATATATATAATGATGAGTCCATATCTGTATTGACAAACGATTTCTTTTTCTTGCTTGGTGTTCCACATCCTTAGTTTTAGACAATACCATGATAATGTTTATATCTATTCATCTGTACATCATGTCCCTCCATCTATCTATCTATCTATCTATCTATATATCTATATATGTATCTATTTATCTATTCATCTGTACATCATGTCTCTCTATCTTTTTATCTATCTATCCCTCTAGCTCTATCTATCTATCTCTTAATCTGTCTATCTCTCTATCTATCTTTTCTATCTTTCTTTCCATCTATCTATTTATCTATTTTTCTATCTATCTATCTATCTATATATCGAAAAAACATCTTAGGATCTCAAATGACCGTATGTAATATCTAATGCTTAAAATATTTTTAAAATCCATCAGAAAAATAAGGTAAATCTACGTATTTTGTTTCAAAATGTAAGAAGAGAAAAAGTTTTCAGTTCAAAGAAACAATTAAGAGTAAAAATTGAGACACAAATCATCCTGAGAACCTAGAACTATTCATTTCAATTATTTATTTTATTTAGAAAGCTTTGGTTATCGGGATACCTGATAAAGTTAAAACCTCAAAATCTTATCGGTCTGCCTGATCTCTACCATCAATACAGATGAAAGAGGAGGAGGTGTCATATCAGAGATATTGATCCCCATTTATTCAAGTGTCAACCAGTATCTATCTTTTCCCTTATCCCTCCCAGTCATCTATACAACTACTTATCTTTCTATTTATCTTTATAACCTCGGCATTTATCATATTTACGAACCCAGGTCTATTCATCCAACTATCTAATTCTTTCTATATATCTATCAATCTATCTATATTTCTATACATCTATCTATCTATACATCTATATATCTAAATGTTTTTCTATCTTTTTATCTACCTATTTATTTACATATATATCTATCTATTTATATATACATGTCTACATCTAACTGTCTATCTATCTATTCATCTATTTATCTATATATCTATCTATCTATATATCTATCTATCTATCTATCCATCTAAAGGCAGAGGACCACATTCCATGGTCTTTCTGTAATCGTGATAAATTGATCTTCTTTCTACGTTTCAATTCAATTCAATTCACTTGGTTTATTGGTCTAGCCTTTTTCATTTTAGAAATGCAATAGTTACATGCCACCGTTTACCCGCACTTGGTCTTAGTTTTGATTTTAACTTAAAGTGCCCGGAGTTGCCCAGGGCATTTCAAGAATTTAAAATTTTGCTGATGTGTCACCTTCGGGGTCCCCATATGGGTTACCAAAAAAATTCAGCAAATTTGTTTCAGTTGTTTGTCCAGTCATAGCAAACATATAAATGAGCAAATAGCTTTATTATACAAATTTAATCACCCTAAGAATTTTTTGACTTTATTCAATTATTATTATATTTTTATATACTACAAAATCAGTAAAAATGTGACATACTTGAAGGCTATGAAAGGGGGATGGGTTTTCATATTTTGCAATACAATTTAAACCATAGAAAAAAAAGGTTCATATGCTAGTTGATAAAACTTACCTAGACAAAAACAATCAATAGCACTGTGGAATGTGGATGTAATCTTTTTATTTGATTGTCATTAAAATTAAGTTTATCAAACTTTAATTAAACGTAGATAACTTGTAAATTGGCTGACACAGGCCAAAAACGGTTAAGCTTGCCAGTTTCATAATTCGCCATTTTTTTGGTTTTTTTTCCTCAGTTTTAGATTTGTTTTCCAACGATTTGAATTCCTTGCAAAATAACAGAACAAAAATAAAAAACTTAAAAAACAGTTGTTTTTTGTCAAAAAAAACCCCAATTTTTTCTACTTTCATTTTAAACCTTCTCTCTCCCATCACGACCCCCTCCCCCCCCATCTCCATTCATATTAATGTTTCTGTACCCAGCAGCAGCATAATCTAAACATATTCAAGATATTTTCGTTTTCAAAATCAAAATCTATGGGAAAACTCAAGCTTCTTAAAAACAACACACAAAACCGTTTTAAATACCTCCTCCCCCCTCTTATACGCACATATTTAACCTCCCCCCCCCCCTGTGCTGAAGTGAGGTGGGGGAGGATATTAAGATCTAATTATCAATATATTATAAGCAGATGTGTTCACCCCCCCCCCTCTTAACAAATAATTCAAACTAATTTCTCAACAATTCTGAAAATTGGCATTTTCTTGAGAACTCTGGGTTCGGTTCACACTAGTGGGGGTCCTGTAGGAGGGGATTAAAAGGGGGGTTTTATAGGTGGGGGTTAGGTCGTGGGAATATAGCTTCCTTATATTTATATATTTGATACTTTATGTATCTAATATCTATATTAGTTTTAATATGATTTTAATAGAAGGGAAGGGGGGAGGGTATAACTTTGTTATATTTATACAATATTTAATACTTTATGTATCTAATATCTATATTAGTTTTAATATATAATTTTAATCTCCTATATAATTTTAATATTGTTTTTATCGACAAAGTTAACATATTTATTATTCGGTGATGGTGATGGACCAAACCTCTGTAGAGTAAAAAAAGTAGATGTTAGTTCCACATTTATTGAATAAGATATATATATATGAATAAGAAAGATAGAAACAGTTTAACTACTTCGTGACAAAATATTATAGTACGTTCTGTGTATTCCTAATCTTAATCAGTTAATGCACTCAATGTAAGCTCAACCAATTAATCTTGAACCAGTAGTTAAACCAATTAATCAATTTTCTATTTCAAATGTGAGGCAAATAGGTCAAGTGGTTTGAAATTTATTATGATCTCATAACTTCACCAGTGTTCATTTTACACAAAAAACTGTTCTTTCTGAAGAAAAGAAGTTTTGTTTAAAATAAACACGATTTTAAACTAAAGATTAGAAGAACATCAATGTTTTTGGGATGCATTAACACAGTAAGACCCAAAATAAACACGATTTTAAACTAAAGATTAGAAGCACATCAATGTTTTTGGGATGCATTAACACAGTAAGTAGGTAGACGACGTTTAGACTTCAGATTTAAAATAGTCTAATTAACAAAAAGAGTAACAATTGTGCTCTGCATACTGTATTTTATTTCAAACCTCTGGAAGATTTACTGATGATGAACTGTCGTCTTTTATTACATTATGTTTAGGTTTTAATTATAAAAAATATGAATATATGTGTACAATTGCATGACAATACACATCTACCAGTGGTGCAACTGAGGGGGGGCCAATTTTCGCCACCCCTCAGCATATTTCGCCCCCCTCTCACCCCCCCCCTCTCTCACTTAATTCCAGTATGATGATGATTGGGGTCTGTGGACCATCTTTTAAGAAATTTTCCCCATTTAGAAAAAAAAACAGTGTTAGGCGATTATATCAATGCACTTAAGAAGACTCTCGATTTTAGTTCGAATTCATATCAAGCTGTTAAACAGCATGGATACAAATAAACATAAAAGTCAAGAGAAGCTGTCAATTAAAAAAGCTTCTCTTGGATTATGTGTAAACTTGTAATTCGAAAAAAGATTGTTTACACTCAAAATTAGATTAAAAAAGTCGTCTTCATTGTATGATTATAATAGCTTACCACAGTTCCAAAATTTTTCTTTGGCGATTCGCGCATAATTTCTAATCGAATTGCTAGCTATTTTCTCGCTTTCGACTAAAAGAAAGTCGGTCATTCTTAATTTATTCTCTCAAAAAAAACCTGCATATATGTTACTTCTCATGAGTATTACATAACATATATTATTTAAGGTTACACAAAATCAAAAACTTAAATAACAAGCAGTAAAGATTATATCAGACTAAAAGGGCTATATAGTGGACAAATATGACTAGTGGATGAATTAGAAAAAACTTCTGTAGACTGTAATAGTGGACTTTATAAATATAGGGATATGACTAAGCCAGGGACTAACAGACACTTAGAAATACATGAAAAGACACTGGAAGAACAAAATTTTCTGTGCGCTTCGCGCACATGTTTAATCAATTTACCACTGTCGTTCATTTTAAAGCTGTTGGAAGTGAATACTTTTTAAGCACAAGAACAAGTAATGGATATAATAAGAATTTGGTATGTCACTGAGCACACAGTCAACCCTTCAATAATTAAAACTACTGTTTTTTACTTCAAATCCTGAAAACAGCGCTTTCTTTTGAAAAAGTTTCGACAGGAGGGGGGGCTAGGCCACCCTTTCCCCCATCCATCAAAATAATATTTAGCCCCCCCCTTCTCACAAAAATGCTAGTTGCGCCACTGACATCCACTGATGTAGATAAATATAGATAAATAGATTGAAAAGATAGATAGATAAATTGATATACTAGATAAAGATAGATAAGTTGATTGACTAGATAGATTTATAAATAGATTGACTAGATGAATAGAGATAGATTAATTTACTAGATTGATAGATAAATAGATTGACTAGATAGATTTATAAATAGATTGACTAGATGAAGAGAGATAAATTGATTTACTAGATAGATAGATTAATAGATTGACTAGATAGATAGATAAATAGATTGACTAGATAGATAGATTAATAGATTGACTAGATGGAGATAGATTAATAGATTGCCTAGATGGAGATAGATTAATAGATTTACTAGATGAACTAAAGGATTGAATTCCACTGGTATCCTTCACACATAAATCTCAAGATAGACATCTTTAAATAGATAGATAGATAAATAGACAACTAGATAGATAGATACACATCTTTAAATTTTACATTTAAACACATTTTTAGAGTTTAGGTAGTTTATTCAATTAGTTACCCCACACTATCTATCCATCTATCTGATATATGTCTTTGTATTTATCCATCTTTCTATCTATCTATCTATCTATCTATCTATCTATCCATCTATCTATTTATATATCTATCTATCTATCTAGATATCATCTATCTATCTAGATATCTATCTATCTATCTATCTATCTATATATCTATCTATCTTATCTATCTATCTATCTATATATCTATCTATCTATCTATCTATCTATATATTTATCTATCTCTCTATCTATTTATCTATCTATCTATCTATCTATTTATCTATCTATCTATCTGTCTATCTATCTATCTATCTATCACTAGCCATATATCTAGATATACATTTTTATATTTATATATATCACTAATAATTATTTTTTATTTTTCCTTTATGTTTGACTCCTATAGGTAGATTGATATGAAGTTGTAATTGATGTTTGTCTGGTTGTTTTTCCGATCATAACTCATTAACCCCTTGACCGATTTGCCCCAAATTTTGACGGGGGAGATTAGAAGAATCTCGAAAATGTACTTAGCTAAGTTTTAAGATTCTAGGTTATGTTTGTCGACATTAATGGCAAAATTTAGTTTTCCGATAAAATCGACTAAGTGCGGGTAAAAGGCAAGAGTAACTATGAGTACCCTGGGCAACGCTGGGTTACCGGAGGCTTGTATAATATATATTAATCTATAAAACAACGATCTCTCTGTCTATTTATCTATTTATCTACCTATCCAGAATCCATAGTTAAAATTCCTAAGAGTTTGTCTTTGTTTATGGAATTTATAGTCGGGAATTTGTATAATTGGGAATTTTAGGATTCAGGATGTGTGAGAAAATTAGTGGTAAGGTCGAGAATGCCATTTAGGAGGAGGGGGGGGGGGTACTTTGGAGAGAGGGGGCACCTGAGATGAGGGGTTGGGGCATTTGAGACTACTGAAGTTTACGAAAAACCAAAAAAACATTTCGGGAAAATAATTTGCAATTTGAAGCGATAAATTGTTTTAAATGTTCAAAGCAGGGAACTTTTGTATATTTTGAGATCAATGCTTGATCTCAATCTTTTGTAAATCTGCAGATTAATTTAATCTTTATTCGATGTCCTTAAAGGAATAGTTTTTCTAGATCCTGAAAGTTAAAGTGCCCATAGTGGATATCATATCAAGGGATTGGTATTATGATTTTTTGAATTTCTCAGCGACATTTTGAAGTGCTCAGAGACATTTTGAGGTGCTTAGCGACATTTTAAAGTGCTCAGCGACATTTTGAGGTGCTTAGCGACATTTTGAAGTGCTCAGCGACATTTTGAAGTTCTCAGCGACATTTTTAGGTGCTTAGCGACATTTTGAAGTGCTCAGCGACATTTTGAAGTTCTCAGTGACATTTTGAAGTTCTCAGCGACATTTTGAGGTGCTTAGCGACATTTTGAAGTGCTCAGCGACATTTTGAAGTTCTCAGCGACATTTTGAAGTTCTCAGAGACATTTTGAAGTTCTCAGTGACATTTTGAAGTTCTCAGAGACATTTTGAAGTTCTCAGAGACATTTTGAAGTTCTCGGCGACATTTTGAAGTTCTCGGTGACATTTTGAAGTTCTCAGAGACATTTTGAAGTGCTCAGCGACATTTTGAAGTGCTCAGCGACATTTTGAAGTTCTCAGCGACATTTTGAAGTTCTCAGTGACATTTTGAAGTTCTCAGTGACATTTTGAAGTTCTCAGAGACATTTTGAAGTTCTCAGAGACATTTTGAAGTTCTCAGAGACATTTTGAAGTTCTCAGCGACATTTTGTAATTAAAAGGAAAAAATATGTCGCCACTGCTTTCTGTTTCGCGCTGTAATATCTGAGGCTTTTGGCAGCTTGGAAAATTCCAAAAAAAATATATTTTTTTGGCATCGATGGGGTTACAAAAGACTATAGAATAATATTGAGCTGGACTATGGCTGGACTATGACTGGACTTTAGGATTGAGAAGGAGTGGGGGACTACAGGGCTAGAGGATCATTCAGGACTAATGAGTGTTGAGTGAAGTAAGACAGGGGACTGCCTTTCTATCTCTATATTTATATCTATCTATCTATCTATCTATCTTTCTATCTATCTATCTATCTATATATATATATCTATCTTTCTATCTATTTATCTATCTATCTACATATCTATCTATCTATCTATCTATCTATCTATCTATCTATCTATCTATCTATCTATCTATCTATCTATCTATCTCTATCTTTATATCTATAAATCTAATCTATCTATCAGGGGCTTACATGAACTCTCATGTTTTTTAATGCGTTGCCCGTTCCCATCAGACTTTAAGTTATGTGGCCGCAAGTGTGCAGAGTAGCTGCATTTCATCGGCCTTCAATCTTAAAAATCGTCTAATACGGCTGGGTGTACGTAATATGCTACCTTCTCTATGTTATCCAGTATGATTTTTTAAAGAAATTGAGTTTTTGCTACAAACATAAATTTTCCAATCCAGAAATCTCAAACACCTAATTGTGTAAACCTTTGATATTTCAAACTTTCACTTCCTGATCTAACAGTATTTGTAGTTTGAAATATCAAAGGTCTACGAAATAGGGTTGTAAAGATAAAAGGATTAGAAATCAGAGTTTGTGGCAAAAACTTAATTTCTTTTATTACAGGGTCACCAACAAAGGATGAGGCGTTAAGGACGACATGAAACACTTTAATCCTGAAGATCTGAAGGTCAAAACGGATCTTTAGTTTAAACAGAAATAAAAAGTGTTGTCTCTGATGTCTCAGCCTTTGTGGGTAACATTGTACCTCTCTCCAAATACTTAGGTTAGACGGCTGTAGGTTACAATTACAGGTATCAAATAATACAATTTAACTTTCTGCTTTAAATGAAGAATTATTATTAATTTTGGTAAACACAAAATATTCCAAAATAATATATCAAGGTATCTGTACACATTTGTATCTAAGTTCCAATTTTGGAATCATTAAATTTAAAATGGCAATCACTTGTTTACAAATTATTTTGCAGCTAAATAAAATAACTTTTTTTTGCATCCTAATAGACCTTTCATATTTTGAAATATGAATTCTGGTAGATAATTTTAGATTAAAAAATTGATTATGAAAAAAAACCTAAACAAAGAAATCACAAACAAAAATTCGAAAAGTATGAAAATTATAAATGTTTCCCATGTCTGGATCTATTCTATTTCTATAATGTATGTTTACAGTTTAATGTCTTGCAGTTTTTGCCTCTTCATTTCAATCTATGAGCCATAGATTAATAACAATACAGATAGAACACTAGATGTCGTCTTTTCAGGATTCAGGGGTTTTTCGTTCACAATAACCCTGAGGCAGAAGCCCAAAAGAGTTACGTGCATTCCACTTTGAATGACAAGACAGAGAGAGAGCAAGCGTGTAACTCTTTTGTGTCTCTGCCTCAGGGTTATTGTAAACGAAAACCCTTAAGTCTTGAAAAGACGACATCCATGTTCTATCTGTATTGTTATCAATATATGCTATGAGGAAAGAACTGTTTTTTGTCCCATTAAGATTGGGTAATCTATCCAATACCTATCATATGTTAAACCTGTGTACCAGTGTCAACCTTACATATTGATTATTGATTTGGTTCATAAATTCTGTTTATAAATATAATCTAATATATCTATATTTCTATAAATTCTGTTAATAAATATAATCTAATATATCTATATTTCTATAAATTCTGTTTAAAATATAGATTTTGTCTGTGAGATTCTGGCAGTCATTGACCTTCATGAGCATTCATTTGGCATTCGTTAAAATCATTGATAATCATGGCAACACGTTCATTGACATCCTTTAAAATCTTTCAAATTCATTGACACATATTGCCATCCTTTCACAAATATTGTCCTCCAAAGACATCCTTTAACATTCATGAAGATTAAGCCCCAAGACATGAAGTCCACAGTCATTCTTAGATATTCATTCATTTACAGACTTTAAAGATTTTATCCTTGAACCAATATTGAAATACAATGACACTTATGAACAATAAACATCCTTAAACATTCATTGACATCAATGAAAAATTTAATATTGACCGACTGAACAACCTTTACATATCATTGACATTTGTTAAAAAAACATTGGCACCTATGGACATTTATAAACAATAAAATTGACATACACAGACTTAAAAATAGACATTTATGAACGTCCTTTAAAAAAAACCATCCATTATGATCTTATAATATATCTCTGAACATTCATGAACATCTGTCTACCATCTTTGACTTCCTTTGACAATCATGGACATTTATTGACAGCTAATAAAGGAACTACAGACGTAATTTCAATTGACATTTCAATTGAAGAGGGACATACTCAATGTATGGTACACGGGCAGCGGTAGTACATTTGAATTTCCGTGCCGGGTCAACCTTTCCAGTCCCAGTTTGTACTGTACCTAGCTCTATGGACAGGACTACCCGGTGCAACAAGGTTGACGCGGTCAGACTTTATGCTTCAAATAGGTTAAATTTACTTTTACTAAAGGTGCAGAGGTGTGTGAGTATACCCTATTCTGAAAACCTTTAATTGAGCAAATATTATAAAAATATTCTCATTTTTCTTATACAAAGCTGATCATTTATAATTTTCGTTGCTACAGACTTTCAGAATTAATGTAGCATAAACAAACAATGCAATTTACATAATTCAACACTTTGTGAAATTGAATTGAAGGTACCGCTGTTAGTCGAACATGCTGCTCTAGAAATGAAGCATTGGATGAATAGAAATAAATCAATTCACTGTGATAATGTTGATTATGTTGGGATGGGTGTAAATCACCAGGTGACAGACTAGAAAATTGTGCATTTTTGGAATGTATTTTTACCCCGGAGCCATAAGGGATAAAGATGAAATATTTATGTAATGACCTATAGATGAGGGGTTTGGATGCTATGGGGAGGGGGGTGGGCGGGGAGGGTGAATTCCATAGATTGTATCGAGCCATGTTTATTACTGCTTTTAGGATCATTTCGATTTATTTGACACTAGGGATTAACGGTATTGAATCAACACACGAGTACAATGTAAGAATTCCATGAAAAAATGATGAATATTGCTGGATAAGTGTCTATTAAAATAGCTAATAAAGAACTTTTTATTTGCATTTTTGTCTTTTATCCGCTAGGTATATCTGTTGGTCTGTTATTCCTAACTGCGTGTCTGTTATTTATTTAGGCTTGTCTGTGATTCTTAACATGCACGTCTGTTATTTTAAAATGCTTGTCTGTTATTTTTAACTGCTAATTCGTTATTCTTCCCATGCATGTCAGTTGTTTCTAAATGCTTGTCTGTTATTTTTAACTGCTTATCCGTTATTCTTCCCATGCATGGCTGTTGGTTTTAAATGCTTGTCTGTTATTTCTGACTGCTTATCCTTATTCTTCCAACGCCATTTCTGTTATTATAATTTCTTGTTTGTTTAGATTCTTGTCAACTATCAATAAAACATTTACGGTTTTTTATTCTCAAATTTTAACTGCTTGTGTGTTATTGTATTATTCCTAATGACATGCTTGTAATATTCTATTGCATTCTTGTTATTTTTAACTGTTTGTCTCTTATTTTCGAGATGTCTTTGGGTCTGTGTATCTCAAGGTCTCTGTGTATCTCAAGGTGTCCTTGTATCTCAAGGTGTCCGTATATATCAAGGTGTCTGTGTATCTCAAGGTATCTGTGTATCTCAAGGTGTCTATTATCTCAAGGTCTCTGTGTATCTCAAGGTGTCCTTGTATCTCAAGGTGTCCGTATATATCAAGGTGTCTGTGTATCTCAAGGTATCTGTGTATCTCAAGGTGTCTATGTATCTCAAGATGTCTGTGTATCTCAAGGTATGTGTATCTAAAGGTGTCTATGTATCTCAAGGTGTCTGTGTATCTCAAGGTGTCTGTGTATCTCAAGGTGTTTGTGTATTTCAAGGTGTCTGCGTATCTCAAGGTGTCTGTGTATCTCAAGGTGTCTGTGTATCTCAAGGTGTCTGTAAATCTCAAAGTGTCTGTGTATCTCAAGGTGTCTGTGTATCTCATGGTGTCTGTATATCTCAGGGTGTGTGTATCTCAAGGTGTCTGTGAATCTCAAGGTGTCTGTTGGTCTGAGCTGTCTGTGAGTTTGTCTTCCCTATAATTCTAGATACTCTAAATGTCTTTTTATGGTTCAATATATATGTTACTATGAACGCCGGAATCTGATTTCCCCTTTTTTTTCAAACACAACAACCAAAATATTTGAAAATATATTTAATGCTCTTTTCAAGTTTCTAGATCATAGAAAATTTATGTTTTAAAAGTGCCCCCCAAGAATATAAGAATTGTATGTGTATTTTGGAACTTTAAGATTTAAAATAAAAGATGGTTTTCAGCTAAATTATTTGCGGCTCAGAGCCCCAATTGTGGCAGTTCAGAGCTCCGGTTTGCGGCGGTTCGGAAGTAAAATTATCAATCTGGATTTTATTCCTTCCATCCTGGACATAGAAAACAGGTGTTGCCTTTCCCTCATTCTCTTACCTAACCCACATATCCCCCTTCCCCTTCTCGTTCCTATCCATTCCCGCTGTGTTTTTTTCATTTGGTAAGGTAGAGATTAGAGAACGGTCAAACGGCAGGTCAGTGTCTCAAAAAAATAAAAATTGTAAAGAATTTTTTTATTGAGCTACAGATCTAAAATTTACTTATTCGAAAATGTGTCACGTGTTAATATTTGTAAAAAATATGAATGAAATTTTTTTACATTTATCCGACTTGCTACATTTGAATAAGCTGTCCTTGAAAGGTTGGAAAAGAGAAATGAATTAGACGCCCCTATCCCAACTCTAAAGGCAAATCATATGTTACGATAGACCAAAATACACCAATCGGGGCATAGGGTAAAGGAATAATAAAAAGAAACTGTTTTCTGCACGTTAAGTGCGCAGGTCATTTTTTGGAGCACATACAAAACGTATCGTCAAAAAACTTATCACCACAAAACTATCTTTTCAAAACTTATCTAACAACAAAACTTATCACCACAAAACTTATCACCACAAAACTTATCAAAACAAAACTTATTAACCAACTAAACTTTTCAACCTACAAAACTTATTCAAACTTAAAACTTATTAAAATAACTACAAAATTTATCTTTTTAAACATTTTTGAAAGGTGTAAAACTGAAACTTGTTCAACGGTGCTTGCAACATAACCTTCAGGTCCTGGAACACCTACTCCCGAGCTATCCTCCTTCATAACCATGTCTCCCCAGAAATATTTTTAAACAATTTTTGGAATATTATTAATAAGTTTTGAGTTTGATACGTTTTGTATTTTGATAAGTTTTGTAGTCTGATAAGTATTGTAGTTTGATAAGTTTTGTAGTTTGATAAGTTTTGTAGTTTGATAAGTTTTGTGATGATAAATTTTGTCGCTGATAAGATATGTTTTGATACGTTTTGTGGTGATACGTTTTGTGGTGATACGTTTTGTGGTGATATGTTTTGTGGTGATAAGTTTAGAGGCGATATGTTTTGTATGGGCTCCATTTTTTTAGAGAAACCAGAAATAAAAATAATCAGTTTTCATAATTATAAAGATTGATGTCTAATTCATACTTGATTTATATATATGTTCTCTGAAACCTATAGATTCTAAAATCTAGCTTTTCAGAAATAATAATTTTCTCATTATTTTCATTCTCAAAAATCTATATATAAATTTGGCTTGTCTGTCTGTTTGTTTGTTCGTCTGTCTGTTTATTTTGTATCCAATAAACGTCAAAACGGCTGAACCGATCGGGCCCAAATTTGTTGTGGGACATCTAGGGACCCCAGGGAAGGTTTATGAATGATTAAAATTTCAAATATTTGTCTCCATCAAAATTCAATCGTCATTAAATTTTTTAAAATTTTGAAAATCCGCGAAATTTTGAGTGAAAATCCGCGACTTATTTTTGTTTTGTTTTACGATGTACAGAAAGAGAACATGTTCACAATTAATTTAGAAGATGGGCGCGAAGCGCCCTCTAAGGCTAGTATATTTATATATACACACTAGATTTATTTATATAATGAGATAATATATCTATATATATATGTACAAGTCACAAAACTAGAGCATATAATGACATCAGACAGATGGATAGATAATGTTAAATTAGTAAATCAGTGCTTTTATGAGATATTCTTTTTAACATGTCGGAGTAACATTCAAAATAAATAATTTTTTTTAATGACATTGATAGATTTCCAAAATTGTTTAAAAATCTAAATTTTTGGAAACTATGTTTTTAAATTTTGATCATTTGATCCAGACCAGTCCATATAATTCCCAAAATAGCGGATTTTCTCGATCCCAAAATAATTTTTTGCCCCCAACTTTAAAAAAAAGCCCCCAATTGTAAAAAAATTTCCCCAATTAAAAATACATTTTCAAATTCCACTAACACATTTGCCCCCAATTGGGAAAAACATGCCCCCAATAAAATTTTTTTTTTTCAAATTCTACTAACACATTTGCCCCCAATTTAAGAAAAAATGCCCCCAATTAAAATAAAATTTCGAATTCCACTAACACATTTGCACCCATTTGCCCCCAATTACAAAAAATGCTCCAATTAAAAAAACATCTTCAAATTCCACTAACAAATTTGCCCCCAATTGCCCCAAATTGGGAAAAAAATTGCCCCCAATTTAAAAAACATTTTTAAATTCCACTAACACATTTGCCCCCAATTGGGAAAAAAATGATCCCAATTAAAAAAAAAATTTCAAATTCCACTAACAAATTTTCCCCCATTTGCCCCCAATTAAAAAAAAATGCCCCTAATTAAAATAAAATTTCAAATTCCACTCACACATTTGCCCCCAATTTAAAAAAATGCCCCCAATTAAATAAAAATTTGCCCCCATTTCTTTCAAATTTGTCAATCCCAAATGGGATTGAAAAAGGAATTATATGGACCCCTGCCAGACTGAATTTTCAAGACTAGGTCGACTTTAAGATGCCGAAACGCCCCGGTCTTTGATGTGATCTCATAAACTCACTTATAATTTTTTAAAGTCTTAGACATACATGTTTTAAAACTATAAATCATTTGTTTTTAGCTTTAGTTTTCAGGAACAAATTGGTAAAACTGATTTTTTTCTTGAAAGCTTGAAACCTTTGAATCACTGTGAGCAAATAGATTATCAAGTACAATAGGTGGCAACAGAGAACTGGATCAATTTTACATGACGTCACAAGTGTCAAATATAAAAAGGAAAACGAAATTTTCTCCCATTAGTTGACAGGTTTTCCAAAAGGTATATACAAAAGTGTAAAACCAGAAACTAAAGAACACATAAAATTGCACTTATTTTATTGTATAATAAGCACTTCATTCTAAAATTATCACTAATATTAATAATTTTGTCGGACACAAAAACTAAGTTGACACATGTGACGTCAGAATACAGCTGTACTGAGAGTGTCCAAACTTGTTGCCATCTATTGTACTTGACAATCTATTTGACTGTGAGAGTTACATTGTTGTTCATATGAAGCTGGTTCTACTCCTGTATTTTACGTTCATTGGACACAAACAAACATAAATCTGTTTTTAAAAAAAAATATTCTTCCTTCTTTATTCAATGTTATTTTAAGCCGCCATTTTGAAAATTGAAAAACCAAAAAAAATTCAGTTTTTAAAAAATTTTTAATAGATTTTTAAATAAGTTTTAATATTTGTTGTGAATTTTCAAAAGATGTTAAATCCAGATTTTTTATTCCAAATTCTTTAACCTTTCTTAAGTTCATGTCAGGTCGATTCAGGCATATTGACGTTTAATGCAGGTACAACACGGTGGACTAAGCCAGTGGGGTCGGTCAAATAGGCTTAGCTTAGGATTAGGCCTGTTACTGTAAAAAGTCTGAACGCGCCATGGGAGTTGTCATAGTTAGCTCTCCGACGGGACTATGCCAAGAAAATTGACCCCGGTCGTATGTTAGTCTGGTTAGGGCGACGTACTGTACAGAATATGGAACCGGGCTACCAAAGGCCGGTACAAACTGGGCAGGTCCTGTTCGAATTCAAATTTACAATGGCCCAGAGTGACAAACAAACAAGCCTGCAAATACATAAATATGTTTTAGATGAAGATGAAAGTTTGTTTGTCTGTCGATCATCTAGTGTGTTTGTTATATATGTTTCTGAGTGTAAGAGAACTACTATTAGTTACCTTATCAAACTATATCTATATATTAGCAACTACTTAATGTTAATGTTTTACAAAATAAACCTTTATACGCAAACATTTCCATTTGGCGGATTTTCTTTTTCTTGTAGAAGTTAGAACACTAAATCTTGGATAGAATAAAGACTTTGAGATGTTTACAGTTCAAACAAACAAATAGAGGGAAAAAATAGATATACAGATTGATTGATAGATAGATAGATAAATATATAGATATAAAGATAGATATATAGTTCAATAGATAGATAGATAGGTAGTTAGATAGTTAGATATATAGAAAGATAGATAGATAGATAGATAGATAGATAAAAAGATAGATAGAAAGATAGATAGATAGATAGATAGGTAGATAGATGACCAGATTGAATATCTAGAAAGATAATATTGACTAGAATCAATCATAAAATGTTTAAATCACTGTTCCAATAATCTGTATATTCTCTATACATCATGAAATAAGATTATTTACCGATTATCAGGGAAAATTGTCAGACAATATTTTTTATTTTAACTTCGTTTTCCAAGATACTTTCTTTTCGGTAAATCTGATTTCTTCAAATTAAATTTGTATTTGTTGTATTTGTTATGCATAGTTATAAAGAATACAGGGTCATTCACAAAGGATAAGACTGTAAAGACGACCTAAATCTTTATAAATATAATGATGCAAATGTTGAAGAAAGTCTTCCTCCCTAGATACATATAGTTGTTTAACCCTATCTCTACTGTGGTACTTGAAAACCAGGATATGCTGGGGGGGGTCAATTTGCCCCCCCCCCCCCTCTAAATCCCATGTTTGATGTCCAAATATGACAAATAATACATCATTAGAATCTGCAAAAAAAAATGGCAAATTTGCAAAAGTTGAATTTTTTATTGCAAAATCCAGTTATATAGTAAAAATGTTTGCAAAAATAAATTTGTCCAAAAAATGGAAAAATTATAGATTTTTGAAAAGCCCTTGACCATGCCATTTCAAATATGCAAAAAATTTTGCAAAATTTTAAATAACCTGATTTTTAATCAAGAAAAACTAAAAATGTGCAAATTTCCTTTGACAGGTTGTTTGCACAAAACTTGTGCAATTCGTTTCCTTATGTCAAAGGCTTTCCAAAAAGCTAAGTTTTATCAAAATCTGACAAGTGGAAGTGGGTCATAACAAAGATTTATAGTTTGTTACAGGAAAAAGCAGTCATTCAGGCAGTGGGCCTGAGGACTCAGGCAGTTAGTATTAAAGCCCGGTTTTAGGCCTAAAGGGAGGGCTTTGGGTATGTCGGAAAAGTCAGAAAATTTCAACAGCCTCAGACCAATACTTTTTGAGTTATGTAAAAAAAACTAAAGGGGGGGGGTCAAATTGACCCCCCCCGCAGGAATAGGGTTATTGGCTTATTTATTGATTTGACATAGAACGAGAAAAGTTAACTGTTACATGGAATCATGAATGTAATAGACCATTGCAAATTTTCCCACAGCCGTTTCTGAAGTCTCATCCATTGTGGATAAACCTGTATTGTCTTGTTAAAAGGGATGGTTTTCACTTTTCTAAAAACGATCGTTTCGTTTTAAAAACGACGAAGGAAAAAGAAAAACGAAGGTAAGTAGTTTTTAATTGTTGCCGATCGTTAACGACAACCATTTGCTAACGATGGTCGGAAAATGATCAGAAATCCCTTAGGTCAAACAACATACAGGTTATTTCTCTTGTTAACAAAACTATGACAAACTTAACTTCCTTAACAAATTTAAAAAATTTAGTTTTTTTTTAAAACCGCTCGTTTAAAAACTATCGTTTTTCGTAGTTTAAAAGTTCAAAATGGGTGGTTCGTTTTCGAAAACGATCGTCTTTTTCTAAACACTAAATAATCGTTTTTAGAAAGAATTAAATTAGTTTTTTCGACCGCTATTAAAAACTATTGACAATCAAGGATACAAACGTGTCACTCGTTAAATGAAATGTTACTTGATCAGACAAAGCTTTCAAGAATTCTGTTGTAAATCGGGCATTGCCATCTTTACATGGAGAATCACTTGAATTAACGCTTAAAGTTCTTTTAGAAAGGGGTTAGAGAAATATTGTTTATATTCCTCAACTGTATATTTTGTGATGAAGATGTAAAACTGATTATATCTAGCGCAACTTTTTCTTCAGCTCTCAATTATAGAAACAGATAGATATCAAACAGATAGATAGATAGCAGGTCACATAGATAGATAGATAGACGGATAGATTTCAGGCTTGGGCTTAATCAAAGCCATATGTTGCTGACTGCCTGTTTATGCAAATTCTATTATTGAACATTGAATCATGAATCCAACCCACCCCTTCTTCGCCTTACAGTCTGCTTGCAATAATATATTCAGAAAAAGGGACCATTCCCTTTTTTTACAGAAAGTGTCAGAATTATTTTTTTTTGTTATTTATCTATCTTTATAATATACCTATCTATTTATCTATCTATCTATCTATCTATATATCTATCTATCTTGATATATATCTATTTTTCTTTTTATCTATCTATCTATCTATCTATCTATCTATCTATCTATCTATCTATCTATCTATCTATCTATCTATCTATCTATCTATCTATCTATCTATCTATCTATCTATCTATCTATCTATCTATCTATCTATCTATCTATCTATCTATCTATCTATCTATCTATCTATCTATCTATCTATCTATCTATCTATCTATCTATCTNGTTCATATGAGTTGGGACATAAACCTTTTCTAGGTTCATTTGAGTTGGGACATAAACCTTTTCTAGGTTCATGTGAGTTGGGACATAAACCTTTTCTGGGTTCATGTGAGTTGGGACATAAACCTTTTTTAGGTTTATGTGAGTTGGGCCATAAACCTTTTCTAGGTTCATGTGAGTTGGGACATAAACCTTTTCTAGATTCATGTGAGTTGAGCCATAAACCTTTTCTAGGTTCATGTGAGTTGGGACATAAACCTTTTCTAGGTTCATGTGAGTTGGGCCATAAACCTTTTCTAGGTTCCTGTGAGTTGGGACATAAACCTTTTCTAGGTTCATGTGAGTTGGGACATAAACCTTTTCTGGGTTCATGTGAATCGGGACATATAGATAGATAAATGAATAGATAGATAGAATGATAGAAAAGTAAAGATAGATAGATAGATAGATATATAGATAGATAGATAATAGATAGGTAGATAGATAGATAGATAGATAGATAGATAGATAGATAGATAGATAGATAGATAGAAAAGTAAAGATATCGCTCGAGATCGAAGATTAAACTAACTCACACAATAAAGAATAACTGATAGAATCCAGGGACAAAAAAATAACAAAAAATACAAAAAACTGAATTTTAAAAATATATTCAAATCTTAATTTGATTTTACCAAAAAAATGTAATTTAAATCTTTCCGTCGATTATTTTATTTTATTTACGCTTCTTTCGCTATTTTTGTCT
>NW_019402178.1:0-5698 GCF_000591075.1 Eurytemora carolleeae
TTAGTCCCATTAGCCCACTCTAACCATTACTTATTTAAAAGTTTAAAACAAAAGTTTCAAGTTATAATTTACAAATGCATTCAAAGTTGAAACATTTTTTTCAGTTCCTAAAGAAGTATTCAAAAAGTATTTGAAACGATCGTGCAAACGAAGCGGGGGTTGGGGGAGGAATTGTAAAATGCACAAAACTTGCAATTTTTTGCAAATAAAGAAGTTGCAATTTTTGTTTTGACATTTATGAAGCAGTACACTTGAATGGGAATAGGCTTACAATCCAATTTCAAAATTTAAAAAGAAATATTAAGATCCAGCACAGCAGATTTTTGGCATTCTTAGAAGTATGCCTTTATTTAGGTCTTTTCCAAGAACAGCCCTATTTTTAGCAACAAAATTTGGCAAAATATTTTAGATTTAGTTTAAAAGTACTTTCTTCATAAAATTTAATATTTTCGTGTGGGTGGGGGGGNTAGATAGATAGATAGATAGATAGATAGATAGATAGATAGATAGATAGATAGATAGATAGATAGATAGATAGATAGATAGATAGATAGATAGATAGATAGATAGATAGATAGATAGATAGATAGATAGATAGATAGATAGATAGATAGATAGATAGATAGATAGATAGATAGATAGATAGATAGATAGATAGATAGATAGATAGATAGATAGATAGATAGATAGATAGATAGATAGATAGATAGATAGATAGATAGATAGATAGATAGATAGATAGATAGATAGATAGATAGATAGATAGATAGATAGATAGATAGATAGATAGATAGATAGATAGATAGATAGATAGATAGATAGATAGATAGATAGATAGATAGATAGATAGATAGATAGATAGATAGATAGATAGATAGATAGATAGATAGATAGATAGATAGATAGATAGATAGATAGATAGATAGATAGATAGATAGATAGATAGATAGATAGATAGATAGATAGATAGATAGATAGATAGATAGATAGATAGATAGATAGATAGATAGATAGATAGATAGATAGATAGATAGATAGATAGATAGATAGATAGATAGATAGATAGATAGATAGATAGATAGATAGATAGATAGATAGATAGATAGATGACATAGAAAAGTAGCCTGTTTAATGAATCTCGAAAGCACACTGTATTAAAAAAGCCGGTTACGCTTAATCTATTCCTGAAAATGTTTCCGCTTGTAAACAAGAATTCGTTTTAGACAATTTTCAACTTAAATAAAAATTCCTGTCTTATTAAATTCAGTTTTAAATACTCACTTTGAAAAAGTTATTTATTAAATTGCTCAGATTTTTGGCTGTTAAATTAAAAGGATTATTCTGTCAAAAACATGAAATTAATATTATTATAATGTTATTATAAATAAATACCAAGATAGGTTTCTACAAACAGGTTTTCTCTGATAAAGATGTTTTCAATCCTTTTCTCCGAGTACTGTTCTCCTGTCCTAGCCAGGACTAGGAGATATTCTCCTGTCCTAACCAATACTACAGAGACACCATCCTGTCCTTTACAGTAAAGAAAATACTATTGTTACAGTTTATGGGATAAATCTATGAATGCTATGGTCACCAATATTATGGAACCCATGGTTCACACTCCACTATACAAAAGGAAAATGGTACGACTTTGTGACCTCGTAGCTCCTCTTGTTTTGATTTATACATAATTCGTTTGGTTTCCCATTTCAAATCAAAACTTTTTAGAACATTTCAAGAACTGTTCTAAGAGGAGTTATGATCGAAAACATTTAATATTTAAATCTAACGTAAATTTTACTTTAATATGATGCCCTCAAAATATTCATACTGATAATATAGATAGATAGATATATAGATAGATAGATAGATAGATAGATAGATAGATAGATAGATAGATAGATAGATAGATAGATAGATAAATATATAGATAGATATATAGATAGATAGATAGATAGATAGATAGATAGATAGATAGATAGATAGATAGATAGATAGATAGATAGATAGATAGATAGATAGATAGATAGATAGATAGATAGATAGATAGATAGATAGATAGATAGATAGATAGATAGATAGATAGATAGATAGATAGATAGATAGATAGATAGATAGATAGATAGATAGATAGATAGATAGATAGATAGATAGATAGATAGATAGATAGATAGATAGATAGATAGATAGATAGATAGATAGATAGATAGATAGATAGATAGATAGATAGATAGATAGATAGATAGATAGATAGATAGATAGATAGATAGATAGATAGATAGATAGATAGATAGATAGATAGATAGATAGATAGATAGATAGATAGATAGATAGATAGATAGATAGATAGATAGATAGATAGATAGATAGATAGATAGATAGATAGATAGATAGATAGATAGATAGATAGATAGATAGATAGATAGATAGATAGATAGATAGATAGATAGATAGATAGATAGATAGATAGATAGATAGATAGATAGATAGATAGATAGATAGATAGATAGATAGATAGATAGATAGATAGATAGATAGATAGATAGATAGATAGATAGATAGATAGATAGATAGATAGATAGATAGATAGATAGATAGATAGATAGATAGATAGATAGATAGATAGATAGATAGATAGATAGATAGATAGATAGATAGATAGATAGATAGATAGATAGATAGATAGATAGATAGATAGATAGATAGATAGATAGATAGATAGATAGATAGATAGATAGATAGATAGATAGATAGATAGATAGATAGATAGATAGATAGATAGATAGATAGATAGATAGATAGATAGATAGATAGATAGATAGATAGATAGATAGATAGATNACCAGGGCGAGACTTAGAAGATTTTAGATACTGTACCTGATAACTATTCCAACTGGTACCTCACCTCATCACCCATCCGTTTTATATCAAATAGAATTATGATATATATATGCAGGAATTGGGATATATTTGGAATAGGTATATATGAGGAATTGGGTTATATCTGGAATTGGGATTGATATAGAATTGGGATGTATATAGAATTGGGATATATGTGGAATTGGGATGGATTTGCAATTGGTATTTATGTGGAATTGGGATGTGAATAGAATTGGGACTTATGTGGAATTGGGATTTACATAAATTTGGTATTTATATGGGGTTGTGAAATATGTGGAGTTGGGATTTTTTGTGGAATTTGAATATATGTGGAATTGGGATATATATGGAAAAGGGATTTATGAGGAATTGGGATATATGTGGAGTTGGGACAGATCTGGGATTGGGATATATTTGGATTGGAATACATATGAAATTGGGATAGATTTGGAATTGGGGAATTTGGATATATGTGGAGTTAAAAGATGTAGAAATAGACAAGAAAAAGAATAAAATTGCAAATATAGGTCTAATAGTTTTAAGATAAGGAAATGTAATGAGGATATGTCTTTTCTCTTTATCATTATTATCCCAAAAATATTCGAAATATTAAAATATCAAAATGCAAAGTTTTTCCTTTCAAAGCCGTCACCACAAGTTTTGCCAATCTTTCCAAATCTCTCAGCTCTCTCTCGCTCTTCACCCACTCAGGGGTGAAAACTCAACTTTTTGGCATTCTTCAAAATTTAATTTTATATCTAAAGTTTTTAAGATTGCCTCGTTTTTTTACGAAGAAATACTATCATCCCTGTAAATCTTAAAATACATATAAATATACATATATTTTGTATGTAAGGTTTCAACTGCCATCTGACATATATATGTAGCACAGATGATGAATCAATGAATATTAGCAAAATATTTTACAAAACTTTTTACAGCACTAAATTTCTTTTTTATATTCATCTATTCATTCATTCCTGAACTTCTATACATTCATCCTTCGAATATCTATTCATTTGTGAACTTTTTTACATTAATCCTTCGATAATTCATTTAATCATAAACACTTTTACATTCATCCTTCGAATGTTTATCCTTTCGTGAACTTCTTTCCATTCATCCTTCGAATATTCGCGAACTTCTTTATATTCATCCTTCAACTATTCATTCATTTGTGGACTCCTTTACATTCAACCTTTGAATTGTCTTTCATTTCTGAACTCTTTTATTCGCCCTTCGAATATTCATTCATTCCTGGACTCATATTCATTTATTCGTGAATTTCTTTACATTCATCCTTCGAATATTCAGTCATTCCTGGACTCATATTCATTTATTCGTGAATTTCTTTACATTCATCCTTCAAATATTCATTCATTCCTGAACTTCTTTACATTCATCCTTCGAATATTCATTTATTCCTGAACTTCTTTACATTCATCCTTCGAATATATATTCATTTATCATCTTTATATTCAGCCATCAATCTCACAATATCCAAAATAATTGAGGTATCATTATTATCATTATTATTATCTTCTATAACATATAATAACATTAAATACAGCAAACTGTCCATTTATTAACCTTAATGAATATTTAACACTGATCTGTACATGTATAGAGTAGGGGGGTAATGTAGAAGTCCCCTAATCAATAAAAATCAATACTGATTTGATATGTGGGTGGCCCCCGAAAAAAAAATATCTTTTACCGCAAAGAACTTTCCCACGATCAAAAATAGTCCATAAAATTGTACAGTACTGTATAACAGTACAATTACATATATTTATTGATTAATTTGATGTAAAATTCTTCAAATGCATTCTAGACTTGTTTACTTTATATTTTTCAATTATAAATCTGCAGTACACAGCAATGAAATTGAACGATTTGCAAAAATAAACTTTTTAATTAGTTTAATCATTTTCTGTGCTATTCCTTATTCCTAAAACTTAATTCTAAATCTTAATTTAAAGGGACAGTACACGCATTTTCAAGTGACCCTTGGTTTACAGTATCGCATGTCCGATTCACAACGTTGTCCTTTTAATCATTGTCTGATCAAGGATGAATGAGCAATCATTCTTTGTCAAGTTAAACATTGATTATTTTCTAGGTTATTTTATAAAAGTGACTTGCGGAATAATGACAAGGACAAAGATGAAAATTGTCAGAATTTATTGTCATTGATTTAATGGAGGGTCAATAGAAAAAAATGTACAACCCCGTTAAGTAGGAGGGGGGATGGACTTCGTATCCCCCCCCCCCCTCTGACCTTACTACATTCTCATCGCCCCCTTCTGTTGAGTGGAGATTCCAGCTTGCGAAATAATTTTGCAAATTCATTCAAATAATCCAAATTAGATTCCCCGCCGCTAGAGAAGTAGAGAGAGAGAGATATATTGCCTTATTTGGATCTCCCATGGGCTCATAATACATAGAGAAATCTAGCGATATTTTGGGAGATATCGCCCTTATAGAAGGTTCAGTTAACTCGCGAGTCTAAAATTCTTTTTTTAGTTCTAGTCTGGATTCTATGTTTTTCTGTTGAATTGTTTTAAATTTATATTTCATATTTCATTTTATATCTTAATTCAACAACAACGCGTGATATATTAAAAATAATCAATCACCAATTTACTATGTATTTGGGATCCGACTAACCAGGGTAGGTTGTTTTGATTGGAAGGTCCTCTGATCAGTACCCAGTTTTTCTTTATTTAACTTTCCGTATTTTGTGTATAATATTGCGGGTTAGTCCTACAATGCCATGTGTAGCGGGGGTGGAGGAGGCCCGAGGTGGATTGGATGG
>NW_019402178.1:6326-9692 GCF_000591075.1 Eurytemora carolleeae
CAGATTAATAGATAGATAATTATAATGGAGGGTCACTTAAGTCTGTACAGTCGTTAAATAATTACAACATAATTCTTTTTTATAATTCAATATTTTTAAGAATTCGACCAAACGAGAAAACAGCGAAAATATTGTTTTCAGAAATCCAAGGGGAGGTTACTATTTCCATAAAAACATGAACCACAAAATAAAAACTAACTTCCACACTTTCACTTGAGAACGTCCATGGATTAATTATAATTATGTTTTGTGAACAAAATTTTTGTTGTCTCGCTTGAGCAAATCCTTGAAAATTTCTCAATGGAATCAAATGCTTTTCATCAGTCTAGGAACCATAGAGCAGTTTTCAAATTAATTGTGTTGATAAATAAATAAATAAAATATTTTAATGATGAATGTAAATCTTGTAAATATTAAAAAGTAATTAGAATATATATTTAAATATCTCTAACTTTGATTAACTTAAACCATCAATAGTGTACAATTTACGTCTTAAACTGAAAAAATGTGTTTCCACATACATCTATACTTTCGCGGAATAGGTCCCCATATTGTGTAATAATTGATATAATCGGGCGGAATAGGTCCCCATATTGTATAATAATTGATATAATCGGGCGGTGATATCATAAAAATAACAACTTCTACTAGTTTCTACTAGATAGATAGGTAGATAGATAGATAGAAAATAGAAAGTTAAATAAACAATTACTTTCAATATGCTTGACAATGTTCTAATTGAAAAATCAAAAAAAATAGTTAAAGTAATTCTCAGATTTCAGGATAAACAACAAGATAGATTAAGAGACAATATATAGGTTATCAGATAGATAGATAGATAGATAGATAGATAGATAGATAGAAAGATAGATAGATATATAGATAGATAGATAGATAGATAGATAGATAGATAGATAGATAGATAGATAGATAGATAGATAGATAGATAGATAGATAGATAGATAGATAGATGACATAGAAAAGTAGCCTGTTTAATGAATCTCGAAAGCACACTGTATTAAAAAAGCCGGTTACGCTTAATCTATTCCTGAAAATGTTTCCGCTTGTAAACAAGAATTCGTTTTAGACAATTTTCAACTTAAATAAAAATTCCTGTCTTATTAAATTCAGTTTTAAATACTCACTTTGAAAAAGTTATTTATTAAATTGCTCAGATTTTTGGCTGTTAAATTAAAAGTAATGAAATTTCTAATACAATTGGTACGAACTTGCGAGCAAGGTGGATTTAATTCATACAATTTGTGCAAGCTATATACCAAAGTTTAATTGGATTAAATTTTATAAAAATAATTGTATGCAAAGTACCGCTACTTGATAGGTTTCTAATAAAATATGTATCGTTAAAAAAAAAATACTTGAAAAGATGATCCACATAATTTTCTTATATTTCTTATCCTTTTTTAAGTACAAGTAGCAAAATATAAACAAATACCTGTTAAGTATTTTTTTTTTAAATCTTTAAAAAGATCAAATTTTTACGGATTAAAAGTAGTCCGCCACGAATGCTTAGCATATTATTATTAATTATAGGCGCTCTTTTAAAGTAACTTACGGTTTTATGCTGCATATACAATGGAGGAAATTGTAAGAATTTATACCAAAAATTGAAATAAAAGGCGATATCTTCCTCATTGTTACATAGATAGAGGTTTAAAGTCGTGAATAAGAAATGTCACTCTTTATGTCAATGGAGGGTCACTTAAGTCTGTACAGTCGTTAAATAATTACAACATAATTCTTTTTTATAATTCAATATTTTTAAGAATTCGACCAAACGAGAAAACAGCGAAAATATTGTTTTCAGAAATCCAAACTTTTTGACTTGTAATTCATAATAAACTTAAACTTTTTTCATTCATCAGAAATATGTCGGAAACAAAGAAATTAGTTTTTTTTTACTTTAATTATGAAAAATCCCATGAAATCTTAGCAACACACAATTATACTTTATTCTAATACAACGGGGTTTTCAGATAACTATGCTTCCTTATATTTCCTGCAGTTTTAAAGGATGAATGGAGAGAGGATTGGAAAGGATTGGAAGGGATAAATGGATTAATGGAAAGGATAGAAAGGATTGGAAGGGATAAATGGATTAATAGAAAGGATGGAAAAGATAGCTGAATGGAGGAATGAAAGGCAGGAAAGGATGAAAGGATGAATGGAGGAAGGAATGAAAGGATAGAAGGGATGAAAGGAGGAAGGAATGAAAAGATGGAAAGGATGAAAGGAGGAAGGAATGAAAAGATGGAAATTCAGCTTTTCTTAAAAACTTTTTTAGATAGATAGATATTTAGGTAAATAGATAGATAGAAAGAAAGATAGATAGATAGTTAGATAGATAGATAGAAAGAAAGATAGATAAATAGATAGATAGATGGAAAGATAGATAGATAAATGCTTAGATTAATAAAGATTTGACTTAATTTCTCGACTTTAATCATCGGCTTTCTGTAAGCCCCCTGCCAGAGTTTTATATTTAGGGGGGATATATTCCAGAAAATTTTAAAAAATTTTTTTACCCGACTCTTTATAACGTAGCATTTTATTTTTCTCCTTTTTTTCTTTCCTTATATCTAATATTTCTTCGGTTTAAAACTTTTTTCTTCTATTTATCACTTTCAGGTTTACTTTTTTAATCCATATCATTCCTTTAATCCATATCATTCCTTACTTTCGTTTTTAATCCACATCAATTAATCCCTACTTCCGTTTATTAATCCACATCATTTAATCCCTACTTCCGTTTCTTAATCCACATCATTTAATCCCTACTTCCGTTTCTTAATCCACATCATTTAATCCCTGCTTTCGTTTTTCCACAGTCTCTGGGGTTTTTGATAAAAAAGTGTGATGGTAACTTTTAAATCGGCTTAACTACAATCTAAACCTGCTTCTAGTTAAAAGTTCCCACTCCTTAGTTTAAATATAACCTTGCACCACTCATTCCCTCCTAGAGAGGGTTTTAACAAGAACAGATATTGTAAATATTGAATTTTGATATCCCCCCCCCACTTCCTTCTTACTCCTCCCGCCCCCCCACTGTCATTGTTTGGTCAATAAAAATATATCATGATATCTTTAGACAGAAGATAGATAAAAAGTTAACCAGATAGATGGATAGATAGATATACAGACATCAGGATAGACACATAGATAGATATATAAACATCAGGATAGACAGATAGATAGGTATAGATAGATAGATAGACATGAAGATAGATGAATAGATTTTTAGAGTTGAAAGACAAGGGAGCTCTAATAAATGACCAAAAAATATAGCTGGGACAATTAAATAGTTTTGAAGTGAAAAATTGAGTAAGGAATATATTCAGGGGGGTGGGA
>NW_019402178.1:9796-10587 GCF_000591075.1 Eurytemora carolleeae
GGTGGGGGGAAACTAAAGCATCATGGGCTTCATTTAATAATTTAGAAGATTTCTAATGGTTTCATCCCAACTTAAAATTTTGTGAAATAAAATAATATAAGATTTGAAAAAAATTATTTTCAAGTAAAATATCTAAATAAGTCTGGTCAACGGTAATCAAATAAATTTTTTTTGCAATTGCAGTCAATAGATCTATAACTAGATAGATGGATGGATAAATAGACAGATATAGATAGACAGATAGATAGGTTGAGTCTTATCAAATTAGTTTTTGCTGGTTAACTAACATTACATTTCTTCACTCAATATAAGAATAAGAATCTCCTAAAACCTTTAGATCATCTTAGATTCTTAAAGGGACTGGTTTCTTGACTCAATATGAAACTAAGAATCTCCTAAAACCTGTAGATCATATTAGATTCTTAAAGGGACTGGAGCTTCGAGATACATTCCTGATTCACAGTAGTACCATTTACACCTTTATTTGAGTAATAATGAGAAAGATAAAGATCTTCCATCTTATAAAAAAATAAATTCTCTTAATTTCTTTCCTGGATTCAGTTGCAAAAATTTGCAACTGAATTTTTTTAGAGTCACAATTCAAAACTAGACATCATCCTTACGAGGAAAAAGATTTAAAGGGTATCCTGGCATTTAGCTCTTTAATTGCAAAGTCCTTTAAGATTTCTCCGATTGTCCCTTTAATAAAAGAAACTCTCAAAGCGATGGGAAAAGAGTTTTTCCTGTGTGTTGCTTATCTGAATAGGATAAGTGTGTAAAGGGGGGGGGGG
>NW_019402178.1:11219-28917 GCF_000591075.1 Eurytemora carolleeae
AAATTGATTCTTAAACATTAGTATTATTAAAAATTAATAATTTATGCCTAGTCTTGTTGTTTTGAAACAGTAAAGCACAATCATAAATAAAATTTAAATATATTCAAATACGTTTCGTTTGTTCAGTTGTGGAAACATTTTTTTCTGGATTGCTTGTTTTCGAGAAATTTTCTTCAGTGTTTATGTTTATGGAGGTTTCGTGAATCTATGACCCCCCCATACACGTATATAACAAACCCTATCCAAACTTTATGCTGTACTAGCGTTGCCCAGTTAGTCCCACCGTTTACCCGCGCTTTGTCGTAAATTATGATTTTAGCTATTTTTACATTAAGAGTGCACCCACTCATTTTAGAATCTCAAAATCAAGCTAAGAACATTTACGTGGTGTTCCCGAGTTCCCCAATCAAAATTTGATGCAAATCGGTCCAGGGGTTCCTGAGTTATGATCGGAAAAACAAACAGACAGACAAACAGAGATTACAACTTTATATTTAGAAACAGAAGAACGACTAAGGCTATGTCTAATTAAAGAAAATGACAAACATATCTTTATAATTTTTTATTTCTGTAATAAATTCTCCATTCGTATTATCTTAAATTTAGAATATGAACTGCTGTTAAATTCATTTTGGTGGATGGGGGGGGGGGGCTTATTAAAAAGAATGAATGCTATATGATTGCAAAAGATTGGTTTGTACGCATAGTGCTGGCGGCATTTTACCAAGGGTTGGCGGCAGGCCGGCGGTAGGATGGTATAGAGTCAGCGTCGAGGTTGGGTGAGGATTTGAAGAGGTTTACAACGAGGTCGTGAGGGAGGTTGGCTTACAAGGCCGGCTCTTTACTCAACCATCCTCGGTAATACAGAGCAGGGTTGAGAGAGAAGGATCAGCAGAAAACGGATATCATAAAAATATGAAAATTAAATTGTCCAACATTCATTATTGGTTCCCCATGTCTGTACACTGGTTCGCTAAGCACAATAGTACACCCAGTATTCTGTATTTATTCGTGTATACCCTTTGTCCAGGGACACCCATTACCCCAGTTAACCGATATTCGGTTCACCCTTTATCTCGGTATACAATTCAACTCGGTTCACCCTTTATCTCGGTACACAATTTATCTCGGTACACTCTTTATCTCAGTACACCCTGTATCTCAGTACATCCTGTATCTCAGTACAACCTTTATCTCGGTACAACCTTTTTATCGCGTACACCCTTTATCTCTGTAAACAATTTATCTCGGTACAACCTTTATCTCGGTACAACCTTTTTATCGCGTACACCCTTTATCTCGGTACACTCTTTATCTAATCCCATGGTACACCCTTTATCCCGGAAGACACTATCTCCCATAACACCCTTTTTATTGGTACACCCTATGACTCGGTATAACCCGTATTCTGGTGTATATCACCCTGTATATATCCACGTCAAACTAAAGTAAATCGCTTGTAAGATTAAATTAATCAAAACTCCTCTTAATGAAGACCTATATTGAAGAAGAAAAATGATTTAAATATTTAATATATCTCCGGATACATGTGCTTTCTTCATACTTGAGGAGCTACGAGGTCAGAACGTCGTATCCGTAATGTCTCATAAATTTGGCTAGTTGACAGTGTATCCCGGTACACCCTGTATATATAATGCTTTATACGGAATCACCCTGTCAGTATCCCTGATACCCCTTAATTACAGTTTGAACATGAAATATCAGTGTAAAGTAAGAACTAAGGGCAGGGATATCAAATTACTGAAAAATGGGTTTAGTATGCGCTCCCAGCCTGTCTAACCGGCCTAGCTAACCTACCTCTAACGATATTTAAACTTAACCCCAACATTATTCATATATTCAATACAGAGCTACATACTATCTATCTATATATCTATCTATCTATCTATCTATCTATCTATCTAGATATATATCTATTTATCTATCTATCTATCTATTCTTTTAATTTTTGACAATCTAATGATGCATGTATCTGTCTATCTATCCTATAATAGGACGGTTGCCAATAATCCTGCTTTAGATGAATAAAGGTAAGATGAAAAAACAGAACCATCTCTTTAACTAATGCAGTTGTATTCACTAATCTTTCAACCTACACAATTCCCTTTTCTATCTATCTATCTATCTATTTATCTATCTATCTATCTACCTATCTATCTATCTATTTATCTATCTGTCTGTCTATCTTTCTATCTAACTCTATTTATCTATCTAATTATCTCTATATTTAACTAATAAAGCAATAATCAGAACAGCTTCTCAGTTTTCATATTTATCAATACAAATTGTTTCAGATCTCTCGATCCTCATCAGTTAACCCATGAATATTGACTGATGAGGATCGAGAGATCTGAAACAATTTGTATTAATAAATATGAAAACTGAGAAGCTGTTCTGATTATTGCTTTATTAGTTAAATATCTCCAACTACTTCCTGTTGTTGAGAACTTTGAGCTCCTTGGACTGTTTAAAGGGACCAACATTATTCATATATTCAATACAGAGCTACATCTACTTAACACTCCCAACAGCTGTTTAAAGGGACCAACATTATTCATATATTCAATACAGAGCTACATCTACTTAACACTTAAGACGCTTTAGCAGAGAAACCACAGTTTATAATCATCAATTTTCAGGTAGAAAATAAGAATATCGCAAGGGAAGAAATATGGAGAATTAGGCATAAATAATTGAGATCTGGGCGATTTTGAAGTGTCGTCATTCCTTTTGCAAGGGTTACTAACCCGCGTTGCAGCTCTGAGCAGAAATATTATAAAGCATTAAAGCTTTCGTTTTTCGGTTTATTTAGTTATGGTTTTTTTGCATACTTAATAGACTAGAGTGGCGCGAAGTGTCGTGAATTAAGATAAACGTAGATGAAGGAGGCAAGTTATACTTTGAGACACAGAGTTGATTAAAAAGAGTATAGAAGACAGATTAATAGATAGATAATTATAGAAGATAGATAGATAGATAGCGTTAATAGATGGAAAAGGATTCCCTAGGGTCAAATTAACAATATTAAAGATAACTTTATACTGCCANCAAATTAACAATATTAAAGATAACATTATACAGCCATATAATATATATATTATATATGTATATATAGATATATTAGAAATAGATAATATATGAATGCATTTATCCATATTTCAGCGTATTCCCTAAAAAATATGAACAATCACACAATCACGTCAATATGCTTTGTATATTCATGCTTATATTATGGAAATTAAATTTATTTTGTTTTAGGCAATATCGCACCTCTTTTTCTAGCAATAATATTTGCTATCATTAATTTATTAACTTTATGAATTCATTTATTCAACCATTAATTTTTTAGTAATTCATTAACAATTATTTTATAAATCCTTGGTGGTTTTTTAAAATTCATTTATAATTTCATTTATTGATTCATCAATTCGTCTGATACACTTGAGTTCGTTAGACTGATTGGATACACACTTAATTTACACGGATATCCACGATTCCCCTCCATCCATCTAACTCTCTATCTTTTTTTTGTATTTTTCTAGTTCAGTTTTTTTTCATTCTTTCTTCTTTCTTTTGCTCTATCTAGCCATTTATAAACTTATCTAACTAACTGTTTTTATATCTATCTATCTATCTATCCATCTATCTATCTATCTATCTATCTATCTATCTATCTATCTATCTATCTATGTATCTATGTATCTATGTATCTATGTATCTATCTATATATCTATCTATCTATCTATCTATCTATCTATCTATCTATCTATCTATCTATCTATCTATCTATCTATCTATNGAAAATTCAAAATAACGTCTTTCCAGGATATGTACAGGTACAGGTACAGGTACAGGTACAGGTACAGGTACAGGTACAGGTACAGGTACAGGTACAGGTACAGGTACAGGTACAGGTACAGGCACAGGTACAGGTACAGGTACAGGTACAGGTACAGGTACAAGTACAAGGTCTAATTATTGATATTCCAACTGTTTTTACTTCTGCTCCCTGCTGACAATCCAACACACACATGTCATTACACATTTTTGTCAATTGTCTCACTATCTATCTATATTACACAAAAATTATTTTTCTACCAGTCTATCTGTCGATCTATATATTTGTCTATCAGTCTATCCACTATCGCAGTATGCCCTTATTAACGCGCTAATAGACTTGGCAAGATTCAATCAATTTCTGACATTCTCGTTATTTTTGGAAATTTTTCATATTTTCAATTTTCGCAAATATGTAAATATGCTTTCTACACTCATCCAGTTTGGGGGATTTACTGGCTTTAACTAATAAAAGGAAAACTCAATAACCGAGGGAAAACCACCGTAGTTTAATTTTCCAAAGAAAAAATTCTTTAAAATATTTTGGTATTTTCTCAAGATCAATTTTTAAAACTTTTGTTTATTTGCAGGGAAAGGATATGATAACAAACGTCGAGGGAGATCAAAGAAAAGTATTGACCTCCTACGAGGGGGCCCTGACTCCACTCCCTCCCCTGGGGGACTTGCCGAAGGATTCCCTGAAGGAATGCATCCAGGATTTCCATTCCATCATGACATGCGGTTACGCGCTGGCGGTCCAGATTTCGGTGGTCGGATATCCCCCGGCGGAATGCCGCACGAGTTCATGCACGAATGGCCGCAAGAGTACGCGATGGGTTACGGTCCCCCTCCCCCTGGGTTCAGACAAGGGTTCTGTGAGGCCCCTGACCAGGAGCAGATTGCTATGATGGAGAGGATGGGGCTCCCAGCTCACATGGCTCGACACAACGGATTCTACCGAGGTCCTCCCTTTCCACAGGAACCAGGATACCCACACTCCCCCATCCTTCATCCAGAACATCAATTCCAGGGACAAACCATCTCCCCTGCCACCCTTTCTCCAGGACACCATGCCTCCTACCCCTCCCCTGACCCTGCCCACCAGCCCCCCACCCCAGCTGCTAGAGAGCCCCTGATGTCCCCGCATCATATAAATCAAAATGGCGGTCCCGGAGCTCAAGTCTTCTTCTCCGGCGCAACCGCGTGCGTAATGACCGGTGCTCCGGACTCACCCGCTCCCGGGTCGTCTTCTTCATCTGGATCCATCCTTGAGAGAGCTTTAGCTAAACAGGAACCATCCTCCCCACACGCCCACATGCCCCACCTTGAGCCTACCCCGCCCACCCACCACCCACAGGACTGGCCCCATGTGTCCCAAGGATTTGCAGATGTGAATGTGGATGAGTATATCAAACATGATTTCGGTATGGAGGGAATGGTTGAATATCAAGGATATGCGGGACATGCTGGACCCCCACAGCAACCCGTTGACGAACACCATCAGTATAATCATCATACACCAGTATCAGTTCCTCCTTGGGTTCGATAGTCTCATATTCATCCTCCTTCAATTCGGGCATTAGAACTAAATGATCTACGAATCATTAAATTAAAACTAAATTAGTGAAATTTCATACAGAAGAAAAGAAATATTTATATCTTCAGTGTAGAAGATTAGAGGTTAGAGAAATAACAAATATTTCGAGAAAACAGTTGATATAGTTTCCAGATAAAAAGAAAATTTATGTAAACATAGTAGTGACATTAAGTGTTATTCTAGATGATCAAAATCTTTGTAAATTTTGATGTTTTTACAAAGAAAGATCAAATTCTTTAAAGAGGGTTGAAAAAACCAAAGACAAAGAGAAACCAAACTAAAAATATAGATAAATATCAAGCTCTCAATCCAGATTTTATTTAGACCATACTTATGTTACCCCCCCCCCTCACCAGAACATGGTCTCTTAAACTCAAGTACCAAATTCTGTAGTAAAAAACAACTATGTTTTTAAATTTGATTTTCAAAAAATATTTGAGAGCTATTTGAGAGCTACCCTGTTAATATTAGAAACAATATGTAAACAACATTAACCAGTGGATCATTTGCCAGTTCTTTTTTTACTGCAGAGCAAACTTCATGGCTTCAAATTTTTGGTTTACAATTTTTCTGAACGATCATTCCCTGCTATCTTCATGGTGCCATTCTTTTTTAATAACAGAACTGACAACTGGTTTGAAAACTTAAAATTATATAATTATGTAACACTTCCAGTTTTTTATTTCCAGTTAATCACTAAAGGAGCCAGTGTTTTGCGTTATGTGTAAACTTCGAAAATTACGATGGTCAACAAAAGAATTTAAATAGTAAAAAATGTTAAGCTGCTTTCCTCTAAATGAGCTTGAAAAAAGAGCTTATAAGATCTGTTGAAAAAAATATGAAAAGGCCTCATAAAATCTTTAATGAAAGTCAATAATTTTGAGTTAAAAATATAATCAGAAATAATTTTTTCGTAATTTTTTCTTTAGAAATACCCCAATATTTTAACAATATTTAAATAAAAATTCTATTTTTTGTGATAAACATAGAATCTGAGATTGGGTGATATATCGACAAAGTTTATAAATGTTTTCGTTTCAAGTCTAGCAGAGGGATTGGAAAACATTTTTAGAAGAAGAAGGGGGGGGGGGCGGGGAGCATCACAGATTTTTCCCTTCAAATCATAGAAATTATTAGATTGCAATTGTTATTTCTAAATATTTTATATAGGACCGTTATCGTTTTTCTGGTAGTTTTTTTATTTTGCTGTCAGGTGAAAATGCTACTTTTTAGCTGATAATCAGCTACTTTTTCCTGAAAAGCTACTTTTTAACAAAAAATCTTCGTTTTTTTAAAGAGGCATCTTACTTAGTAAAGAACACAGGTTTTTGGTGAAAAAATCCTAAACTTTTTACTTTTTTTTGACTTACATGTTCTTAGTTTTTGCTGTGATAAAAATAGATTTAAAGTTTTAAGTATAAAACAGGGGTAAACTATCAGGTGGTTAAACTTGAAACCACTCTGTTGGAAGAAATCTGAATATTTTGATCGTTATATCGAACAACTGTAATTTCGAACATGTTGTCCGGAATTATAAACAGAATTCTAGGATCATTCAACAAATTATTATGTAAATAATATTCTGATCATAATTTCGAATAAAGTTTCGTGATGCTAAACGGTTCGATATTACAAATGAAATGTTGGAGGTTTTTTCAACAGCCGATATTTACCCCTTGCACACTGTACTGCACATTATGTAAAGTATTATATGAATGCATATCATTTTTTTAAGGCGCATTGTTCATTCCAACAAAACGGTTGCAAAACTGAAACTTTTTTGGCTTTGTTGTAAAATTTCAAACGATATAAAAGAGCAAATAGCACTTAAATTTTCAAAAAAAAAGTCGTTTGAACATTTTTAAAAAACATCTGTAATTGATATAGTGTGAAGTGTATGTATAGATAATGGGAGGCACTTATTATATTGATTTATTAATTGATGAGCTGATTAATTCATTGATTAATGAGCTGATTAATTGATGAGCTGATTAATTGGTTGATTAATGAGCTGATTAATTAGTTAATTGATTGATTTGATTGTAGATGTTTTCTGCCGTATTCAGCATATTTTCTAAGTGTTTAATAAATTGTCAGACTGTATCATTGTTGATTTATTTTTCTTCTTATGTTCGTATGAGTCTAGATCATAGATAAAGATAGATTGCGCATAAGACGACATTTTTCATCTTGAAAGATAAAAATGTACAGAGATGTTTTATTATATAGATTAACTAGGTCGGTTGTGAACATTGGCTGTTCTTATGTCATTGAGTACTTGTGGTGTACATGAGTTCTGTAGAGAGAAATTTATGTTAGTTTAGTCCTTCTCATGTCCTTCTTTAGTTCTCGTCAATATGATATATTGCTCAGTGAAATATTGCTGTTCAAATAGTTCCATTCACGGAGTTGTTTTACACTCTATTATGAAATCCATTAAAACACCAAACCACCCCGCTTATCATTGCAGTACACTTTGACCCTTAAAAGTATGAGTTCGCGAACTGTACAATTCTTGGTGATTTTGCGTACATAAGCTATCTATGTTTATTTATTTATCTATGGTCTAGATTGAGTGTTCCAAGAAGTTGAGGCAAATAAAACCAACATTTCTGAATTTCGTTTCCGAACAAAAAAAGTTAATTGAAGAATCACTTAAGGAAAATTTTGTTTATTTTTATGCCTGAGCTACATAAACTGCAGTGGTCGCCGATTATATCAATACAATGATCATTAATAAGCCTTTTTAAAATCACAAGTTTACAAGTTTAGGAAAATTCTCTATGTTTACACGTTTATGTGAATCTACTATTTGAAAGATTGGTAGAAATAGAATTAAAATGAAAAGTCGCCTGTATTGTATTGATATATACGAAAATTACGGTATGAATTGAGTAATTTTCGGAATATAACACTAATAACCTTTCAATAGATTGAAGCAGGATTGAGAAAAAAAATCCGCTAAAGGGACAGGCCGGCTATGTAAGGTAGTTGAACTGAGTACGCATGCAGACTTGTGAAAAGCTTCTTTAGGTATCATTTGAGACATATAAAACTTTTTAAAGATCTGTAAATCCTGAGTTTGAGTGCAAATTCGACGTTCAAAACTCCTACTTTGGGGGGTGGATACATTTTCAGAATCGGTTTTGTTTAAATTATTAAATAACGACGACAAAAAATGTAAACAAAACTCTACAGTAAACTAATTAGTTGTTTAGGAACCGGTTGAGAAAATAAAAATTAATCTTATCATCGAAAATAAGTAATCTTGTTTAATTATTAGTTTCTATTTTCTCATTATTCACAAACATTTTCTACAGATTTTCGGGAATTATTATTGAAAAGATTTGAAGAATTTGAAGAAATTTGCGAATAAATTCAAAGAAAATATGAAAAAATCAATATAATGATGAAAACGAAATAGTTAATTCTAGCATTGATTTATTGACATTCTTTTGAGAAATATGTTACAAAACCATTTAATTAGATTACTGTATTTTTTACTTTATTTTTCGTCTTCGTTATTTAGTAATTAAAAAAAACTGATTCTGAAAACGTTATATCCACCCCAAAGTAGGAGTTTTGAACAAATTGTATCTTCAGAAATTGACAGAATACTCCTCTAACGAAAGAACCGTTCAGTTAATATGGGGAGGCCATATATTTGTCATGTTTATTTACTGTTAATGAATATTTGTTTAAAAGTTTGGATTTAATGACAAATGATTTTTTTTGTGAACATAACTTTACCGGTCGGATAATTGAATCCAAAGTTTCTTGAAATTTTCAAAATGGGGTCTGCCTTGTTGCATATCCAGATTTGACGGAGAATTAAGTATTGGACGATCTGACTCTTAGAGTTGAATTTAGTCCTAACTCTGCGTGACAATTACAGCACACATTGTTTGAACAACCAGTAACATTAACTAGACCGGAGGCATTTTGAAATAACAAGATTTTATTCGAAATAATTATCAGAATGTTATCTCAAAAAATGTGTTATCCCGCCCTGAGATTATGTTTGTAATTTTAAAATGTTTTTGATGATTTTTTTCTATATATATTTAATGAATTTGCAACAAAAAAAAGAAGTTTACCTGTAGAAGGGAAACAGGCATTTTTTCCGTTTAGCAAAAAAACCTTTATTTCTGAATCATAATATGCAAGGTTTACTTATTCCGCAATTCCTCTTTACTCGTGGATTTTCAAAATTAAAAAAAAGTTTGTTTTTATTTGGACTTCTAAAAGGGGTCATCTGATTTCTTGCGAAATTTATTAGGAGTTAATTCAATATTTTTCGCAGTTTTTGATTTTGTTTTGAGAGTGAAGGAAGTATTTTATTGTTATTTACTTAGATTGGATCGGTTAAGCCGAATTGGTTTAATTTTATTCTAATCTAATAAAGAACAAAATGGATTCGAGTCCCAGAAGCCTATAATATTATGTACTAGCTGAAGTGCCAGGCGTTGACCGTGGATTTTTAAAAACGCGTTGAAATCTTTTTTAATTTTGAAGAAAGAAATTTCCAACTTGTTTAGCCTATGTTACCCCCGTATGAATACCCATGGTTTTCCTTCAACATTTTTAGCCAATTTGGTCCAGCCGCGTTTTTTCAGCTTTATATGCTATATCGCTATATTATAAATATTCATATATGTATTGGAGCGAAGAGCTTTATTATATAGATTGTGAAGGGAAATAAAGTTGATGCAGAAAAATAATCTTGAAAAGTTGATATATCCACAATGTAAATCAGGATTAGATTATATCATAGAGGAATAAAAGCAACAATTATGAAGACCTAAATCTCTTTCAATATATTATGATGTAAAGGTTGCATCTGCATTAACTTTATTAGATTTTTAAAAGATAATTTAAATAATCAGGCAAGTAAAGCAAATAAAGCAAGTAAAGCAAGTATAAAAGCAGCAAGTAAAGCAATTAAAGCAATTAAAGCAAGCAAAGCAAGCAAAGCAAGCAAAGCAAGCAAAGCAAGCAAAGCAAGCAAAGCAAGCAAAGCAAGCAAAGCAAGCAAAGCAAGCAAAGCAAGCAAAGCAAGCAAAGCAAGCAAAGCAAGCAAAGCAAGCAAAGCAAGCAAAGCAAGCAAAGCAAGCAAGCAAGCAAAGCATGTAAAGCAAGCAAAGCAATCAAAGCAATCAAAGCAAGCAAAGCAAGTATAGCTTAAGAAAAGTAAGAAAAGTATAATGCATATATGTATAGAATAAGAAAATTAAGATTAAAGTATAATGCATATAACTCAAAATTACACGAATTTAATGAAGGAAAAAATCGCGATAGAGCTATGAAAATCAACGTTTTTCAAGCAAAAACTAAAAATTTCCACAGTTTTTGCCCCTTCCCTAAACCACACAATTACAAAAATCTACTTTTACCTAATAAATATGAAAGCTGCAGCTCAATGTCGTCTTCTAATATCTGATTTTTCCCACAATTCTTAAGATATAACATTTTTCTTATTTGGTGCATTTATTTCATTTCATACAGGGTGTTCCACGAGACATGACAGTTGGTAATTAGTTTTAAAAGTCGTCTTCCAAAAACTGTTCTAGATATTAAAAGCTGTTTGCAGTTTATTACGTATAAAACAATTTTTGCTCAAGTATTTTTCTTTGAAGTTAACTTTTATAATATGACTCCTGTATAATATTTTTATTGTCTTAGGTATCAAACGACTTAACAAATTATGGAAGAAGAAATTCTAAACTATTTACCAATTGTCATGTTTTGTGGGACACCCTGTATTTTAATTTAAAAGAAAATTAAAAAATGTATGCATGAGTTTTTAGTATACAGGGTTACTTAATAAAAAGAGGTGGTTGTACAGGGTATACCCACATAAAAGGGTAAGACAGATTTAAAATTCGGTGATAGTGGTAAGACATCTAGAGTAGAAACGACTATACGGAATTAATAATACACAAATTTATATCTCCCTATTTACCAAATTACGTATTTCACCAACGGTTCGTAAATACCCCTATTTTTCGTAAAATACTCGTACGCAAATTCGAAAAAATTTCGTACTATTGGGTAGAAGGAATCTGAGCATTCAAATTTAAGTATTTAAAATTTAAAATTTGGGTTTTCGTTCTTCACTATTTGAAAACATATTTAAAAATGAGGTAAGAAAAGCCAGGATTTTCAAATTTTCAAATTCGTTCTAGTTATGTAGTACTCTTTAAATAAATATTAGATCTATTTTGAACTTTTTTAAAAAACTTATCAGTAAAAGAAAAAGATCCAATCAGTATTTACACATTTCTTTTGTATCCTCCTCAAATGTTTTTAAAACTAGCCTCCTGATGTTGGCGAGCTTTAAAAGTGTATAATTATATATTTACTCTTTATAAAATTATCTTTCTTTTTGGCAGTTATTTCTCAAATCTTAGGATTATAATAGTTAAATCATAATATAAACCTATACAAGTGTATTTGTCAAGGTGAACAAATAACGAGTGGGGAAATTATCAAAATAAAAACCCCAAAATTGTCAATTCGTCAAGCTTTGCAAATGTTGATTTTAATTTCTAAATATTAAGATTCATTTCAGCTCTGAAATTCTCTAATAAACTTAATATCCCCTTGTTTTCAGCTGTTTGAGATGGCGGCAAAACCAGTTTTCATGGACACAGGCGGTCTGTACTGCGATTGGACTCTAACATCCCAACAACAACAAGCAGAAGTAGATTGGCAAATTGCCAGAAAACGGGACGTTAGAGAGATGGTCAAGCTACATAAGAAAGAGAGGCTGAAGAGGAAAAAAGAAAAATTTCTGAAAAAGAAATATTCTAATAATCTCAGGNCAAGGAGATCAAGGAGAAGGATCACAGTCTCAAGGAGATCAAGGAGAAGGAGATTTAAGGAGATCTAAACCTGTAACTCCCATATTTCCTGTATCTCCTGTATCTGAATCTCCAATCAATTTAAATGTGACCATGTCTCCGCAATCATCCCCTACCTTCAATATCCACTCGCCAACTATATCTGCAGGCTGCTCCAGTACCAGAAAACAACAGTACAACACTCCGCCGTTCCACCACTCACCCTATTTGTGGTCCCCCGATTTTTTACCTAACTGGTCTCCAAAAAATCGTTATTTAAACATGTTCCTGACTAAGTTTTAAACATATATTCTGTATCCTGCAAATTCATGATAATAATAATAATAAAGATCGTTAGTAAATTTACTAAATATTATGTACTAAGGATCAAGTACATTTTGAATAGGATGTAGATCTTGGATCCGTTTTGTGAAAAAATGGACAGTAATGCTCGTCTAGCTTATGAATAAATCATAAAGTTTGAGATTATTTATTTTGAATATTTCATCATGACTTTTATGCCATAAAGTATACAAAATTACTGAATGAACACTTGATAAGGGAATTTTTACATAATCCAAATGGAGATTTTAAACCCCCCTCAATGTAAATCTTTAGAGTGTTTCTGGATCATGAGGACTCCCTCCTATTGAAGAAAATAATTATTATCCTACTTGTTTAGCGTTCAAATCGTTCGGCAGATGTACTGAACACGGGTATAAACCAATCGGAGGAGGAATTTGTTTCAAGGAGTCAGATTATACAAACAGAAGTTTTAGGGATAGACGGGATCCTGAGCACCATTCAGGTCAGAATTTTTTTAATTAAAAAAAAATATAAATTATGATTATGGTAATATGTTTTTAAGAATGGAGAAATATTCATATTTAGTCTACCAAAACGGTCTGTGAAGGGTGATTTTACTGATAAATTGAATAGTTTTTACCCCCTCCCCCCTCTCTTCAGGATTATTTACTGTAAAATTTTTCCCCAACTAAAAAATTGTTTTTATACAATGCGATTTTCATAAACTAAATACCGTCGTATTTATTTAAGTACATTTTAGATGTAAACACTGAGATCCCTGCTGAAGTAGACGAGCAGCTTGATATGGTCTCTGATTTTTCTTGCGACTATTTACATTGCATCTGCTTAGGTAAGAGAATTATCTTCAGATTAATTAGGATTAAATTAAATGGTATTGAAGAGAATGAATGAATGGAAGTAACCTGAAAGTATCTGAAGTGGAGTTTTAAATCCAAGTTTTCACCTAGACTTGGTAAAATTTGGGATGCAAAAAGTTTAGTTTAAGTCGAGTTTAAGCACCCAAATTACCCAAGAAAGCCTATGAATAAATGAAAGGTATGGTTGCATGGATTAAATTTGGTCGTGTTGCTCTTTAACATTTTTTTTTCTACCAAAATACAATTTTTTTAATGCATCAAAAATGAGATGGATCATATTTAAAAAATCAAAAATTTTTAAAACTAGATCTGGGCTGAAAACCCACTTCCCAAAACCTGTCCCTTAACCCTATCCCCGCTGGGGTACTTGAAAACCAGGATACGCTGGGGGGGGGTCAATTTGACCCCCCCCTCTAAATCCCATGTTTTATGTCCAAATATGACAAATGATACATCATTAGAAAGCTCTTGTGCTCTACTTTTAGAATCTGCAAAAAAATTTGCAAATTTGCGAAAATTGAATTTTTTATCGCAAAATCCAGTTTTATAGTAAAAATGTTTGCAAAAAAAAATTTGTCCAAAAAATGACAAATTATACATTTTTGAAAAGCCCTTGACCATGCCATTTCAAATATGCAAAAAATTTTGCAAAATTTTAAATAACCTGATTTTTAATCAAGAAAAACTAAAAATGTGCAAATTTCCTTTGACAGGTTGTTTGCAAAAAATTTGCAATTTTTTTTTCGCAAAACTTGTGCAATCCGTTTCCTTATGTCATAGGCTTTCCAAAAAGCTAAATTTTATCAAAATCTGACAAGTGAAAGTGGGTCAAAACAAAGATTTAGTTCGCTACAGGCAAAAGCAGTCATTCAGGCAGTGTGCCTGAGGACTCAGGCAGTTAATATTAAAGCCCGATTTTAGGCCTAAAGGGAGGGCTTTGGGTATGTAAGAAAAGTCAGAAAATTTCAACAGCCTCAGACCAATACTTTTTGAGTTATGTAAAAAAAACTACAGGGGGGGGTCAAATTGACCCCCCCCCAGCGGGAATAGGGTTAACTCATAGTTTCATTTCAACATTTTTTTTTGATTTGATTTAATTTGATTTATTAATAATTTTTCCGTTAGTGTAACAGTGCTAAGGATCCGTTGGATCCGCAAGATTTTGGCTTCCTGGATCTGGATCTTCTAAAATATGCGGATCCACAATCTTTGCTAAAAAAAAAATTAGTAGATTTCAAAGAAATACCCTGGATCCAGATCCGGATGCATTTTTTGAATGTTTTAAAAAAAATTTTTCACAATAAACGTTTCTGAACTCAGTGTTTCAAGACGAATATTTAACATCCATCTTGATTTATGACCAAAAAAATTTCTGACTGTTAGTGATTTAATGTTTAAATAAACTAAATAAATATAAAGACCCAGTTCCTGAGGTTTTGATTTTAAAACTTCATATGATTTTCTTTTTTCTGTGTCACTTATAGTTCTTATCTTATTATACCTGAAAAAGTACATTCAGAAATTTGTTATAATTTCTTAATAAATCGATGTTAAAATCGATAAGTTCTTTTTTATCATTATATAAAATTTCTTCAAATGTCGTCTTTTTAATAAAAATTCCATGAAATCTACAGAAAGGCTTGTAAACAGTGACTCAAAAAGAATTCACTAAGCTTTGAAAAGGGAAGAGGGAGAAGAGGAAGTATGGGGAAATTCAGAAAAGTCAGGATAACAACACTTACTTTGAACCATGTCCCAGCATCTCCTCCGAATCATCTTGGGCCACCGAGTCAACTAGGTCGGGGGCCTCTTCTGCAGCCTCACTAGAATAAAAGAAATTAGCAATACAAATTGTGCACAAGAAAAACTTGAAAAAGGAAGACAACACTAAAATTATGCAAAATTAAAAAATTTTACCGGAAATAAGACTGAAACAGTACTTCTGTATCTTCTACAGAACCTAGACTTGCTTTCTGCATATAAGCCTCTGCTTCTGTTAGTACAGGATTAAGACTCACAAATTCTTTCTCGTTATCTTCGGCCTCCCTAGAATAAAAGAAATTAGCAATACAAATTTGTGCACAAGAAAAAATTGAAAAAGGAAAACAACAATAAAATTATGCAACATTGATAAATTTTACCGGTTCAGCATGCTACATTGAGGTTCTGGTGCCTCTGGTTCTACAGCCAGTATACAACACCCAAACTCTGCCTCCATAGAATAAAAGAAATTATTAATACAAATTTGTGCACAAGACAAATTGAAAAAGGAAGAAGACAATAAAATTATGCAACATCAAGGAATTTTACCGGTTCGCAGTTTCTCGTTCTGCTCCTGCCTCACTAGAATAAAAGAAATTAGCAATTCTCATTCGAATAGAAATCGTAAGAATTTCTTGTAAAAAACATTTTTTGGCATTTTTTAACCCTCCTTAGCACCCAAACTTTTAAAGATATCGCTCCAATTTTTTTTCAATGAGCTGGCCTTAAAAAATTGGGCTATGAACATGCATTTCAACCCTTTACCTATTCTCTAAGGCCTTTTTAATTTTCTTAAGGCAATACATAGATTCAGACTTAAAATTTTTTACCTTTCCTCAAAATAATTATCAAAAAATTCCATTGAGTCTACAGGAGTGAAACTCACACAATCTTCAGCCTTCCTATAATAAAAGAAATTTGCAATACAAATTTGTTTAGAAACCAGAACAAGAAAAACTTGAAAAAGGAAGACGACAATGAATTTCTAAATGTTGCATAATTTCATTGTAGTCTTTCTTTTTTTACCTATTCCGATCTGGTTCTGCCAGCACTGGTAAGAAGATGTTAGAGATGTAAGTTTTTACGGCTTCAAATCTACTTGGAGGTTCTGGAGGAATATATGGAGGACACGCAAACTCTGCCTCCCTAGAATATCAAATTAGCAATATTGAGGAATTGAGTCTTTGCAACAAATCCCAATTTTCTAATACCTATATATCAACAACCAAATTATGTAAACCTTTGATATTTCAAACTTTGATTGTTTGATATAACAGAAGTCATAGTTTGAAACAACATTGGATTTAAAAATCAGAGTTTGTGGTTAAGACTCAATTCCTTTGCGCACAAACCAGAACAAGAAAAACTTAAAAGAAGACAACAATAAAATTTTGCAACATTGAGAAATTTTACCGCTTCGGAGTTTCTCGTTCAGTCTCTGCTGCCTCACTAGAATAAAAGAAATAAGCAATTCTAATTCGAATAGAAATCAAATGAATTTTTTGTAATATTACATTTTTTTTTTGCATTTTTTTCAACTCTCACCTAAACTATTAAAGATATCGGTCCAATTTTTTTTAATGAGCTGGCCTTGAAAAATTGGGGTTTGAACATGCATTTCAACCCTTTACCTATTCTCTAAGACCTTTTTATTTTTCTAAAGGAATTACATAGATTCAGACCCCCCCCCAGCCTTTAAAGGGTTTAAAAAAAAACCTTATAACTGCGACAAACTGATCCAGTAGTGGTGGATATTCTTCATCTAAACAACACTGATCCAGTAGTTTGCCATCTTCATCTAAACAAAGTGACAAAATCAAAGTAAATATTGAATTATTAACTGAGAAACTTTTTGGGAGCTGTGTAAAGGGGTCCATGACCCTATATGCTTTTAAAAACAGTTATGATGAGCATAGAAATGCAGCCATGGATCCAGAAGAATAAATTCATTCTTGCATGTAAGAGAAATTATAAAAATTTCCTCATTTCTGAATGGTTCATCAAGTTTTAGGATAAAAATAAGCGAAAAAATAAAACAAAAAATTTTAAAATTATTTTTTGTTAAAAAATTCAATAAATCTGTAAGAACTGACCTGGATCCGGATCCATTTTTCCACTCTGCCTCTTTCCTAAATTTTACAAAAATAAAAATTTTTTAGCGACGATGACGTAGCAAAAACGCAATTTATCAAGAAAACGACATATTTTGAGAACACAAAATATAAGCAAATTGCTCTTTTTACACCTTTTAAACCTTAATGTACATAATTAGTAATAAAAATTAGTAATTCTTAATTGAAATAAATAAAATTTTAGGATGTATTATATAAACTATTTAGGGGGAGTTGGCGATGCAATCCGATAATTTTCTATCATTTTTTTCTTATTTAGGGTTAGGTTAGGTTAAGACACTGGGCCGAGCACTGCGGCTTGGACAGGCTAGGGGGCCGAGCGCT